>NC_043709.1:6824301-6901058 GCF_006229205.1 Suricata suricatta
TCCCGGGTCCGGCGTTCGGCGCCCCGAACCTCCTTCCCAGATTCCGGTCCCCGCAGCCCTTCTGCGCTCCCTCTGGTCAGGCGACGTCACACCGTGCGGCCCGGAACCCCCCCTCCACTCCTCCTCCGAGGTCACCCGGGACCCGCGGGAGCTCCGGGCCCGCGCCGCCCCTTCCCCGCCGAGGGCGTCTGCCTCCCCCGCTCCCCGGCGGCGGCGGCTGCCTCCCTCCACTCGCACTTACTTCATCCGGCCTGGCCTCGCTGTTATTTATATCCGCGTCTGGCTCCCCAGCAGACGGCTGCGACGGGAGGCGGCAGCGGGGCCGGCCTGGGGCTCGCCCGCCCGCCGTGCGTAGCAAATGCCGGCGGCCCGGGGGTGCGCCTTTGCCCAACAGACGGAGGGAGCCCTTTGCCGAAGCCCGTAGCCTAGCCTGCTCGCCTCGGCCGGGGAAAAGGAGGCAAGGCTGCGGGCAAGCTACCGCCCCTCCCGGATGGCACTGGCCGTCCCTCCCTGCCCCGGGCCGGGCCGTCATCTAGGGCTTCAATGCGGCTTCCAGGATCGTGGCCGCTGGGCAGCTGCTTAACAATGCTGATTCTGGAATTCCACACCAGTCCCCTCTGAGTGGGCCTTCTGGTGATGAGGCCTGGGACTCAGCATTCGAAACAGGCTTCCTAGGGGAATCTTGGGCTTCTTAAGGCTTGGGAGCTGTCTTGGGGTTGTTTTTCGGGGAAGGAGGAAGCAAACAGCAGGAGGGGTGGCAGGTTGGGACTGCCCCTGCTTTGATTTGATGGGCAGGATGCAAAGATAGGCCAGAGCAAGTGAAGGGCCTACCTGGGGAGAGGTTAGACTAGGGTCTGTGGCCAGACACTGAATTGCGCCCCCCCCCCACCTTTTAATGCCTACTAAGGGGTACGGTAGGTCCCACCATTCTCCAGCAACATTGGGAAGTGAGCCTTGTCCCCACTTTACAAGGCTGAGAGGAGATGTAACTTGGACAAAGTCCATGGTGAGCGATGAGCAGGGTCAGGACCGGTGAATTCCTTCATCCAAGCACTAGCTAGGCCCTGACACAGACGGGAATACGGTAGAGCTCCTGCCCTTAGAAGAGCTGTGGGTCCGAGGAGAGGTGGGCAGCAGCCACAGCCATCAGTCTGGATCGCAGTCTCGGGCTGATGAGCCCTGATAGGTCAGAGCTGAACTGTGAAGGGTGAATAGGAGTTTCCCGGGAAGCTACACGAGGGGGCATTCCAGGCTGCAAGAACAGCTTGTTCAACTGCTAGAGGCCCAAAATAGCAATCGCTGTCGGGATCTATGAGTAGAAGAGGCTGAGGCTTAGAGCGTGTCAGGTAGTGGTGAGAGACGAGGCTGGATGTGCAGGAAAAGCCTTGACCAGGCCAGGAGGCCTGACTGTCCTAAGTGCATGGGCCCAGGAAGTCCACAGAGGAGGGGGAGGCGGGAGAGGGATGGGAGGCTCCTGGGTAGCAGAGGCGTCAGGGTCTCCTTTCCAGACCTTCCCTGTGTCCCCATGGCACCCCTCGTGTCCCCCAGCCCCCACACCCACCCTGGCTTCACCTTCGCTCTCTATCAGCAGCTGGGGACTGTCAGGGAATACTGAAGCCCATCCCAGCTGGGTGTGATTTGCCAGCTGAGAGGGTTAGAGGAGGTGATTCCGTCTCTCTGGATCTCAGTTTCCTCATCTATAAAATGGGGCCAGCACAAATCCCTGCCACTCTCTCCTCGGGGTCAGAGTGACATGCAGAGGCGAAGGACGGTCAGGAGGAGCGTGTTTATTTTGAACAATGTCAAGCTCAATGCTAGGCATTTGCTCATGTGGTGCCTCCCCCTGGCGTCCATCCAAGTGAGACTTCTCCCCTGTGCTCCCTCATCCCTTGCCCACCAGACCACAGGAACCGCCACCTGAGAGCTAGCACTACTGGCCTCAAGTTCCGGAGCTGCCAAAGCTCTTAAAGTTGGGGCCTCAGTTTTCTCCGATGCAAAATGGAATGCTCCCACGTGTTGGGCGAGGAGGGCAGCCCCTCTTGCCCAGGACAACCCAGGCTGGCTCTCCCCAAACACAAACAGCAGAAAGGGCAAATTGGGACCCCTTCTCCCCTCCCCTCTGCCACCCCAGGCCCTGCCAAGGACATCCTGTGCCCCGGTGATGCCATCAGGCCCTGGAAGCCAGGGCTGGCTGGAGCTAACAGCGCTCAGGATTTATTTTTAAACTCTTAGCAAGGTCACCTCCCTGTGCCCTCTGTATCCCACCCCACCTCACCCCACCTAGCTGTCTCCCATATCCCAGCTGAACCCGCAGGCAATTCCTTGGAGGATTTCCCCACTCTATTTCTGCCCCCGCCGGGCTTCTGAGGGGCTGTGGGGAGCCCACAGTGTCGTCAGCCAAGTGTCTCTGATCACCAGATCCAGACCTGCTGAGGTTAACTGATGGGGCCCTGAAGGCGGACTCCAGCCTCCTCTGCCTCCTGAAGCCCAAAGGGGGCAAGGGAATTGCCCAGGGTGCCACAGCTAGGCTCAGGTCATGATTTCTCAGTTCACAAGTTCGAGACCTGCATCAGGCTCTGTGCTGACAGCTCAGAGCTGTCATTTAAGGCTTTCTTGATGCCGTGTAGCTCAGACAAGCTGCAGGAATAGACTGGGTGCTGGGGTAGCGCCTCACATCACAACCCTCACCAACACCCCAAGAGGGATGCGCGTCCATCACAATTGTCACGCACTTACCCTCTCAAGTGACTAGTTTTTTTTAATGTTTATTTCTTTGAGACAGAGACAGAGCATGCGTGGAGGAGAGGCAGAGAGAGAGGGAAACACAGAACCCGAAGCAGGCTCCAGGCTCTGAGCTGTCAGCACAGAGTCTGATGCGGGGCTCAAACTCACAAACCGCAAGATCATGACCTGAGCTGAAGTCGGATACCTAACCAACTGAGCCCCCCAGGCACCCCCAAGTGACTTTAGACTAAGGATCTGTCAGGACCCTGAGCTTAGAAATTTATGCTGATGAAACAGCCCTTTTATCAGTTTCATGTGTCGGCCTTCCGGGTAAAATTGTGGTTAAAAATGAGGTTCTACTGGAAAACTCCATATGACAATGGCAGCTTTGACAACTCTGTCTGCACCGCTGCTCTGGGAGGCTGGGCAAGCCTGGAGGCCTCCTTGAGCAAAGGCGGGAAGCCAAGCTCAAAGGGGAAGTGTGACTGGAATGCAGGGTCCTTCTGTCTAGTGCACCTGAGGTGTGGCGAACCGACCTTGCCCAGCCCAGCCCAGCCCAACCTAGAGTCAGTGGTCTCAGACACCCCTGCAGCCCACAGCGCCTAGCGAGGACAAGCCCTTAGAATATCCACTTCTTGGGTGCCTGGGTGGCTCAGTCGGTTAAGCGTCTGACTTCAGCTCAGGTCACGATCTCCTGGTTCGTGGGTTTGAGCCCCGCGCCGGGCTCTGTGCTGACAGCTCAGAGCCTGGAGCCTGTCTTCAGATTCTGTGTCTCCCTCTCTCTCTGCCCCTCCCCTGCTCGTACTGTCTTTCAAAAATAAATAAAAGACATTAAAAAAAGAACATCCATTTCTTGACTATTCACTTCAGCGTGACGCAGACTCTGGACTTACGGAGACTCCGTCTGAATCCTGCCTGGGTACTTCTGAGCTGCGTGATCTCGGGCAAGTCACGTCACCTCTTTGTTGTGCCTCATTTCCTCCCCAGAAGAATGGGGACAATAATACGAAGCAATTCTAGTTGTGGGAAGTATTGCTTTGAGAGGCTGCCTGAAAAGCACTAAGCACAAGACTGGATGCTTAGTAAGTACTCAACTGACAGCAGCTATTATTATTATTATTATTATTATTATTAAGCAAACGGTCACTGAATCTTCACGTCGAAGCTAAGCCTGGAAGATTGGCCTCTTCAGACAGTGTCTGGGCCGAGCCGCCAGGAGCTGGGGGACAGCTCAGCTGGTCTGGGAGAAAGACTCTTAGAGAAAACCTTCTGGCTAGATGGGTGGGGGTGTGGAGGGAGGCCAGAACCAGCTCGGGAACCCCCGAACCCTCAGCTGCCCCTTTGCCTTCCACCGTTACTACCACCACCCCCGCCCTCATCTCCCCGGGGACCACTTGAGTGAAAAGAGCAGAGCCAGGTGGCCAGGCAGATGGCTTGTCACCAGGACGGTGAGGAGCCAAGAAAGGGAGCCTGTGCCCCGCTTCCCTTACCCATACCCCAATGTGTCTGCAGAAAGTTCGCCAGGGCTGGATTCCAATCCCTTTTATCGTGGGATCTTAGCCAAGTCACTTCATTTCTCTGAACCTCAATTTTCTCCTCTGTGAAATGGGCATAAAGGTATCCTAAAGGGCTTCTGTGAAGATGTAAAGGACAGGTGAGTAAAGTATGTGGCACACGGTACATGCTCATATCTCTTGAGAAGGGAAAGAGCCAGGCTGACTCTCCACATGAAGAACTGGGCAGGCTGGGGACAGTCCCTTCCAACTTCACCCTGGGCCCCTCGCCCACAGGAAGTCCACAGCCTCCTTGACTGCGCTGACAGGATTGAGAGTAAGGGCGGGGGGGGGGGGGTCTGAATGCAAATGAATGCAAATCGGGCCGCACAGGTGCTCTTGGGGAGATGGAGAGAGAAGATTCAGCTATGGGGGGCCTGGGCGGCTGGAACAGAAGCGGGTGCCCTGGTACTGACTGAGAGGTGCTCCCGGCCCTGAGGGCCCCTCTTGTCAGGGAGATGAAAGCCCCTGGGTCCCTGGAATCCCTGGTCCTCCTCTGCCTAGATGAGAGGCAGCCCACCGTCACCCATGGGCTCCTAGATGTGGACACACACAGACATACACTCACTCACTTAAACACATACATAGACAAACACATCCTGGACTCTGACACTCTCTCTCTCTCTCTCTCTCTCTCTCATATGCACACATGCACATACACACACTCTCTTCAGGTCACAGGGCTCAGGGCAGGGGAGGCCCTAGAGACTTTCCCTGTTTGATGCCGCAGGAGGCTGAGGCCCCAGGGGTGGCTGGTTTCCGGTCCACCTGCCTTTTCCCCAGACGCACACACCACCCACTCGCGCATCACTGGGGAGCCTCCCTCAGAAAGCCCCTCAGCCTCATTCTGATAGGGCAGCCCACCCGAGCTCCCCGCCACAGGGTTTCAGTCCTTGTTCACATCTTGTCCCCTGCTGATGAGGAAGCTGGGGGCAGCCAGCCCTCCCTCCCGTCCTCCCAGCCTTCTGTGGACACCCCTGGACCACATCCGACAGCAGCCAGCTACTGGAGGACAGGCAGGGCGGGGGCCGAGTCACAGCACTGCCTGGCACCGGAGGCCCTGTGGCTCCACGAAGAAGAAATCTGGAGGCTGGCCCTGAGGTCACAGCCTAGAGATGTGTCTGCAGCACCACCTGGTGGGGACATAGCACTCCAGCCGACACCCGGCCTCATCCGGCCAGCCCTGTTCCGTCCCCCTATGCCCTGCAGGTTTGCACATTCATTGAGCAGCTGCCATGTGCCCAGGACTGGACAGGCCGAGCCCCAAGAATGAGAGCAGGCCGAGAAGATCTGGGGGGGACAGCACTCCAGCGAACAGGACAGCAAGTGCCCTGGCTCTGAGATGGGAAGGAGCTGGGCGTGACCCAGGAGGAGCCCAACGGCAAAGTGCCTAGAGACTGGTGCTGGGGTTGGAGAGGGAGGGAAGAGAGAGGGTCAAAGGCAGGTGCCACAGAGCTCCTCAGGCTGTAGTGAGGTGTCGGGATTTGTTTCTGAGTGTGATGGGGGCCACGGGATATGGCAGATGGTTGAAAGGTGCCAGGAGAGGGACAGAGGAGGTCGGGTGGTGGGGTGGGGGTGGGGGAGCACTGCCACCATCCAGGTAGGACACAGAAGCATCTCAGACACCACGGGTGGCAGTGGGGGTAGGAAGGAGCCGCTGGATTCTAGAACTGATAGGATTTGTGGTTGGATTGGACCGGGCTGTGAGATAAAGCAGGGAATTAGGCTTTGGTCTAAGCACGTGGGGAGCAGTGGGGCCCTTTACTTTGAAGGGAAGACATAGGAGGAGCAGGTTTGGGGGAGACCAGGAGCCTGTGGGCAGGCTGAGGAGAAATGTCTGTGAGATGTCTCAGTGTGTGGAGCTTCGGGGAGTGGTTGTGGGTGGAGGTACTCAGGGCAGGTTGCTGGGGTAGAGACGGGACGCATAGCTGCTTGCTGTGTTTCAGGCACTATCCCAAGGACTTCGTGTTTTGCTTTTTTAAGTTTCTTTATTTTGAGAGAGGAAGAGAGTGCACGTGTGCATGTGAGCAGGGGAGGGGCAGAGACAGAGGGAGAGAGAGAGTCCCAAGCAGTCTTCATGCTGTCAGCACAGAGTCTGACTTGGGGATTGAACTCACAAACCTGTGAGATCATGACCCGAACTGAAATCAAGAGTCGGAAGCTTAAGCTACGGAGGTACCCAGGCTCTTCGGATTTCGTGTGTTTTCATTCACTGGAGCCTCACCTCAAGTGTGAGGGTGGGACTGGGTCTGGCTGCAGGCCTGCTGAGGACAGTGCGGAATCATGCAGGAGGACCAACTTGTCCCCAAAGGTGTTGATGAAGACTTCCTGGTGGAGGTGACCGCTGACTAGGGCCCGGAGGGATGAGTAGGAGTTTGTGAGGCAGAGAAGAGAGGGAAGGGAAGGCTGGGCTTGCCCAAGCATGGACAAAGGCCTGGTGGTGCTATGGAATCTGACCATCAGTACTGAGACCCACACTGCCAGTACCCTTGGGCAGATGGGGAAACTGACACCCAGCGCAAGGAAGGCCTCAGTGAGTCATTGGTAGGCTGGGCACTGGCTCCTGGCCCAGGACTCCAGTCCCAGCTTTAGGTGCCTCCACTGGCCCTGGTCACACCCCTGAGGCTTGTACTTGGGGCCTCAGCAAGGTTCGAGGCTAGGATTTCAAGGTGATTTGAGTTCAGTCCAGCATCTAAGTAACAGGCTTGGGGGTGTAGCCCAGCTCTGCCACAGATGAGGGTTAAAGCAGTTATGGACTCGGACTTCAGGACAGCATGCTCTCTAGCCCTGAGTGGCCTGGCCCTGATTTCCACCCTCATCTCCTGCCTCTACCTACCTCAGTCTCGGTCTCTGCCCCCCAGCCAGCGTTGCTAATGGTGGACTAACGCACATTGGCAAGTCTATGGGGAAGTGATTTGTGTGTGAGCTGGGGGCAAGGGTGGGGTGAGGCATCTGTCATGTTCTTGGTCCCAAATGTGTTGAGCTGGGACACTGTCCTATGTCCCATCCCTTGCATATTATAAGGGGCTTCTATCCAGCATCTCATATGATCCTCATGGCAACCCTGATACGTGGGCAGGACAGAGATTCTGATTCCATGGCACTGATGAAGAAGGGGCTCAGAGAGGGATATGGCTTGCAGGAGGGCACACAGCAAGTTGGAGATGGATCTGGGATGAGGCTGGTTCCATGTGAGCCCGGGTTTTTGTGTGCAGCTCATGGTCTGGGTAGGAGTGGGAACAGCCAGTGCCCTGCCTGAGTGAAGGGGCACCCAGCTTCGATGTGATTTCAGGGAGACAGGAAACATGGAGATGCAAGATCCCTTAGCCCAAATCTCATTTTGTTGTTTGGCCTTGGGTAGCTCCTTTCTCTCTCTGGGTCCCTCTCCCATCCATTCAAGGAGGCCCTGGGTATAACTTCTAAGGTCCTTGTTGTCCAAAGCCTCTGGCCCTGGCCCCCAGGCGAGGGCGTGCTGTAAGGGAAGGGGAAAGAGAGACTGGTCCAGGGGCCGGTGGGGACCAAGGAGGAGGTTGGGAGGTGAGTGGGGAGGAGAAGCACAATCACTTCCACTCTCCAAACCTGTTTCCACATTTGCCCAGTGGGGGTCCCTGTGAAGGTCCTGGCCCAGCTTGTGGGACAAACATCAGTCTTTTCCTCCCCCTTGCCAGGGGTTGGGCCTGGCTTCCCTGCTGCTGGCCAGGGGTGGTTTGGGACCCCTGGGAGGCTTCCCAGTCCATGGGAAGATGTCAGGCCAGGCTTTGGTCTGGCCACTTTGGCTGGCTGACCTCCGCTGGCCAAGGGAGGTGAGAGGTGGGGATGTACTTTGCACGCAGACAGGCCTAGGCAGCGCCAGCACGTTGGCCAGGAGGAGGCTGAGATGGAGGAAGAGCTCGGGCTTAGGAGCCACCTGGCCTGGGCGGAACTCTCAGCTCTGATACTTAGTGGCTGTGAGATCTTGTGCAAGACTTAGCTGAGCCTCAGCGTGTCCTCCTCTGTAAGATGATGCACTTCCTGGGTGGCGTGAGGCGGAGATGACAGGAGGGCAGTGAGGGATGCTGTCCCTGCCTGGGGCTCAGAGAACCAGCTTCGGTGGCTGCTTGCTCCTCTGCAGCCCACATGGGATCCACTGGAGTCGGCCTGGAATCCAGGCTGCCCCCTGCCCCGCTTGGAGCCACTGCAGCCTCAGAGCTCTGGGCTCATGATCAGCGGCTCCTGCTCCACCGCGTCCAGGCACCAGCCTGTGGGGCTGGGAGGACTTGCTGCCGTAAGAAGCTGACGAGAGCACAGGAAGAGCTGGCTGGGGGCCGGGGGCTGGAGGCACCCACCTTCTAACCTGTTTCCCACTTCCTCTGCTGTTCACCCCTATCTCTGGCTGGCAGCTTCCCCAGATGAACAGCTGACGTCAGGAGCTGCCAGCGGGCCGGCCTGGCATAGCCTTGGGGAGGTGTAGCAGGGCTGTCCGGGGGTTGGGTACTGTTAAGGAGGCCTATGTCCAGCTTTGGAAGTCTGTCCTCCGGAGAGGGACAAGCGCACTGTGTTGGCACTCACACCGTCTCTGTGCAGCACGTTCACCTCGTGCAGACAGAGAAAGCACTTAGGGAGGTGGGTAACTCACCCCCCGCCACACAGCTGGTCTGAGGGCTGCATCCCACACCGACCAGCTGACGAGCCTGGAGGGCTCATCTCAGTGTCGCACCTTCCACACCATTGCCACAGTGGCGTCAGTACTTCCCGGTGCTCTGAAGGCTGCACATCTGCTTTGGGTGGGGGCATTTGTGTGCAGAGCATGTAGTGGGTTAGGGCAGGCCACCTTCAGGGAGAAACAGATCTCAAGTTGACAGATTTCAGGGAAGGACCCTCTAGGCCCAGTTTAGTCACAAGTTTACTTGTTGACCAATCTACTGTGTCCAGGGCTGGGGTCAGTAACCACGTAGCAGCCCCCTGGAGACCCTGAGGCAGCTTAGAGGTTGGGGAAAGGCCTACACAAAGCCTTTGCCTGAAGATTCTGCTGCAGGGCCCCAAGGTGCTGTTGAAGATACTTCTGCTTTCCCAGGCTTCTTGGTGTCCCATTCCCAACCTCTATGACAAGAGGGTGGGGGCGTCAAGGTTCCACTCACCCCTGTCCTTATCTAACTTGTCTCCTTGTGCCTCACCCTTCTAGCCAGCAGGATGGCTGTGTCTGCCCAGGAAACTGAGGCATAGGGACGGAGGTCAGAAGCTACCCGGACTCAGCTCTGTGCCAGACTCGTGTGTGAGCCTTAAGGGCAAGTCACTTCCATTCACCCTTCTGGTCTCAGCTTAAATCCCACCCCCAGACAGGTCCTCTGTGACCCCTCCAGTGGGGACTGGTCTCTCTCCTAGTTCCCCAGTCTTTACAGCCATCATTCCCTATTTTCATCTCTGTAATGTTTGTCTTTCCTAGCAGATTATGAGGGCAGGAGGCAGGGCTGACACAGAATAGACAATGGATATTTGGTGGATGAAGCTTTTCTAAACTTTGGTTTCCCCATCTGTACAATGGGGTTAACATTCCCCCCACCCCCAGTGAAGTTCAGATAAGACAGTATTTCAAAGCACCCAGCCCTGGCTGAGGCTAAAGAAGGTACTAGAAGCTGGGTCCCTGGGTGGCTCAGTTGGTTCAGCATGACTTCAGCTCAGGTAGTGATCTCACAGTTCATGAGTTTGAGCCCCGCACTGGGCTCTATGCTGACAGCTCAGAGCCTGGAACCTGCTTCAGATTCTGTGTCTCCCTCTCTCTCTGCCCCTCCCCCGGCTCACACTCTGCCTCTCTCAAAACTAAAGGAACATAAACAAATGTTTAAAAGAAGATACTAAAATAATAATAAAAATAAATAAAAATAAAAAAATAAAAGAAGATACTAGAAGATACTCAAGATACTAGGAGCTGGCATGAGCAGGAGGCTGGGCTGGAAGGCCTTGTAAACCGTGGGGAGGCAGGAAGGCCCCAGGGTGCAGTCGGTTAAAAGACACGATATGTGGTACTGCCCTGCCTCCCAGTTTTACTGTCAAGGGAATTTGAACTTGAAAATTTGGAACCCACTCTGGGTTTGAATTTCAGCTCCACTGGTATTATTTGGGGCATATCACTTTTCTTTCCTCTGTTTTTTTTAAATGCTTTATTTATTTATTTTTAAATGTTTTTTTTTTAATTTATTTTTGATACAGAGAGAGACAGAGCATGAGGGGGGAGGGGCAGAGAGAGAGGAGACACAGAACCGGAAGCAGGCTCCAGGCTCTGAGCTAGCTGTCAGCACAGAGCCTGACGCGGGGCTCAAACCCACGAATGTGAGATTTGACCTGAGCTGAAGTCGGAGGCTTAACCGACTGAGCCACCCAGGCGCCCCAATGCTTTATTTATTTTTGAGAGAGAGAGAATCAGCGTGAGCAGGGGAGGGTCAGAGAGAGAGGGAGACACAGAATCCAAAGCAGGCTCCAGGCTCTGAGCCAGCTGTCAACACAGCCCAACGTACGGTTCAACCCACGAACCGCGAGATCATGACCTGAGCCAAAGTAGGATGCTTAACCACTGATGCCCCTCACTTTGCTTTTCTGAGTCTATTTGTAAAACGGCCATTTCTGTAAGTCCACCTTGCCGTCTCCAAACTCTAAATGCATACTTTCCCCCTCAGAAACACAATTAGGGGAGGTTCGAGCCACAGCAGCCCTGAGCACTCCTACTGCAGAGCATGGGGAGGCGGGCACAGCGCTCCTGGTTTCCAACAGGCAGCTGCAGGCCTCACGGGGGCGGCGGGCACCACTGTCTCCACACACAGAGGCAGCAGAGGGAGAAGGCGAGGACAGGGCAGAGATGGGGGAAGAGGAGGGGGGTTTGCAGCAGGCTCTGCCTCAGATGGCGCACCCTATTCTGCCCCCTCCTCCGACGAAGGCCCCCAAGACCCCAGGCCAGCCCCGAGCAGGGGACCTGAACCAGGGGACACCAATGCTGAGCCAATCAGTAGCCACAATGCTGGTGCCTTGCAAGGGGCTGCACCCTTGTGTATACTTTTCTTTCTTTCTTTTTTTAAAGTACACTTCATGCCCAGTGAAGAGCGTAATGCTCAGCGACCCTGACCTGAGACCACAAATCAGACGCTTAACCAACTGAGTCACCCAGATGCCCTGTAAACTTATGTCTTAATTGTGACGGTCTCATGGCCACAGACAGAATATCTGGCAAGAGGAGAAAAGGAAAACCCCCAGAATCCCACCTCCAGGCCCAACTCTCAGTCTTTGTGCTTTTTCCTTTTTACAGAGCTGCTGCCCGTGCTCCCTGAGCACTCACTCTTCCTGAGCAGTTCCGTGTCCTTCTAGCGTGTGTGCGGCACTTCTACGTGTTCAAAGTGCTTCTGATCTGGTATTTGTTGTTCCTTAATAAACTGTGAGGGAAGCAGGCAGAATTACTCCCATCTGACAGATGAGGAAACTGAGGCACAGAGTGGTTGGGTGACCTGGCCGAAAGTACCCAGCTGGTGACCCAGGGGTGACTGGATGTCCCTCAGGCTCCTAGGCCGATATACACCCAGAGGGAACAGGGGTACGGGGAGGAGGACAGAAGAGACAGCCCCACAATTCTCATCTCAAAATATTTAATTTTGTTTGGAAAAGGATACATTCCCGGCCTCCCTCCCTGCCACATCACTCCGGCCCGCCAGCACTGATGCACTCGCACGCACACACGCACATAAGGCCAATGGGCTACAGTCTGCTTCCGCCCTCTCCAGCGGGGAAGAAGGGGTTTTCTCCTTGCCTCCTTCCCCCACCAAAGGTAAAGCGGCGAGGGCCCGCTGGAATGCCAGCTCCCAGGGGAGGGCGCAGAGCCCCACACACTCCACTCTGTCACATGCACTTAGAAAAATAAAACCAAGTGGTGTTCTGGCATCCCCAACAACATAAGATAGCAATATCCACCTGGAAGTCATCTTTGCCATTTTCTAGAAAAATTTATTGCACTTAATTAACAGATGTCAAAGGAGCTCTGGGGTGGGGGCTCTGCCACGAAAACCAGGGGTTCTTGGCCCTTTGTGTCACCTGGAGCAGAGCCCCCAGAGCTCTGGATGGAGAGCTGCCTGGCCCAAAGGGGCCCTCCTCTGCTGATTCCCAGGCCTGCCACCCCGCCTCAGGCTAGAGGACTGTGTGAGCTGCCTGACCGGGGCCACAGCAGTCCCTTCCCCCGCTCCCTCACAGGACAATGCTTACTCAGAGTCCAGGGTCACTGCCAAGTGCCCTCTCCAACCTCAGGACCCAGATAGGCAAACCTCTTCCTTTGGTCAAGGGTGAGAGTTACCCAGGTCCTCTACAAGGTGCGAGCCATCATGAAAGCTCTCTCTCTAAAAATATACATACACATACACATATACATATTTCTATACCTAGATATACATTTATTATATGTATATTCTCTCAACATTCTAGCTCATTCATGATTTGTCTGTTCTGAGGTTGCAGTGAGGCTGCCAGGAAGCTGAAGACAGGAGCTCAGGAAGGCACGCGCTTCCCAAGCCATCATAAACCCATGGAAAGCCGCTGATGCTGGCCTTCCTGGCCTCCAGACCTTCTTAGAAGATGGCAAAGGTCTGAGCACAGGAGCCTCACTCTTTGGCTGTCGGCCCCAACATGGAGAGGGTCCAGGAGGGAGTCCGGGGGACTCTCAGTTCCTGACGGACACTGAGCAGGCAGCAGGCCTCTCCTGCCCCAAGCACCCGAGTTTTAGGCCTGGGAAGGAGACCTACCTTACCTGAGCTCTCCTCTTCCTCAAAATGTCAACCTCCACGGGTCCCTCCTCGTCCCTGCCAGGCTCCCAACTCAAAGGAGCTCTTCTAAAAGAGGCCAGCGGCCACACTCTTTCCAAGTAAGCACTTTGGGAAGGAACCAGACACCCACTGCCTGGCAGGGAAGGAAAGGAGGGCACTGAACAGGCAGAAGGTGAGACAAAGAAGAGACACCCGCGGGGGTCGGAATATGGACACCATCCGGAGATTAAATGTCCGTCCTTAAAACACAAAAACAAAAACAAAACACGAGCCATATACTTTCTGGCCAAAGAAAATGAAGAGCTTTTAAGCTGGAGGCTCTTCTACCAATTACCAAGTGAGAACTGCCCTCTTGGTGGGTGGCCAGACCAGAGAGAGTGCCCGGGCCGGCCGGCTGCCCAGGGCAGGACACGGACATGCCGGATGCAACGGCCCTGTTGTGGTTACAATACAGTGAAAGTGAACACGGTTTTTATAGAACCACAAAGTAAAATTCAAGAGGGAGGGGCGGCCTCCCTTGGCCTCAGGGACCCTTGTCAAGTACCCTGGAAGGGCAGGTGTGCAGGTCCCCAGAGGGCCGTGGCATTCTCCTGGGGTGTGGTCCATGGCCAGTGCATGGTCTCCCCCGGTCTTAACATCTGTTATGAAAAGTCTTTCAGGGTTGGGGCCTGGACTCGGAGCCACCACTTTAAATAAAGCCAGTGGTGAGCACGACAAAGTGCACCTGTCACCTCTGACCCCTCTACCACAGGCTGCCCGCCCTGAGCAAATAAATACACCCATCTCCAGGCCCCCCCGCTGACCACAGTGAGCAGAGGGTTCCACGGCTTTCCTCAGTCAGTCTTCCAGGTACAGAAAAAGGACGACTTGAGTCCGCCGACACAAGAGAAAGGAGCAGCTGTGAGGTAGGAGAGCCACAGCTGCGAAGACCCCTCCCCTCCACACCATAGCCAGGCTCATGTGGGTGGCCCGTGTCTCCTGCGATGGAGACACGGGATCCCAGCCCAAGTGACCGGCCCGAGAGCCTGCTATTCCGGGTAAGAGCTGGGCTGCGCCCTGGTGATGCCTCACCAGGTCCTGCCGGCTGGCACTCCGGGCAGCTCGCACGGGGGAGAGATCCTGAAGCGAGAACTGGGAAGCCCTCTTCTGTTTTTAGGGAACAAGGACTCTGGCCTGGCCCATACTGGAGAGCAGAGCAAGGAAAAACAGGAACTTCTGAGAAACATGCCCCAGCTCTCCGCCCACAGTGGAAGGGGCTGTGGAGGCTGGTTTTCCAAACACCATGCGGAAGGTACATCCTGGCTCCAGGAAGTTAAGCTTCCTAGGCAAGGGGGGTTTTCCTTTTAAATCCAAGATCTGAGCGTGGTCACTGGGTGAAAAGAAACAGCAGGCTCAGAGGCCCAGTGCAGTGGGACAAAGAAGCTTCAAGTGGCCTCCACGAGTGACCTGGAGAAGAGGAGATGAGAAGGCCACCCTCTGCACTGTGGTCAAGACTCGAAGACCAGCCGCCCTGGGGTCCCTCCTCCAAAGCAGATGGAAAGTGGAGAGACACCTTCACCGGGACCTCCTCCCTGGCCTCCAGGCCCCAGAGCCACAGAAGAAAGGGGTGTGGGAGCTAAGAACAGCTGGGTGCACGTGTGCTGCAGGCCCAGACCCACACCCCATTCCAGGCTGTGCGGAGGCCCTGCTCCCGTGGCCGGGTGCCCACGCAGACACTATGGAGGAGAGGCTGTGTCTTTCTACCTCTGAGGGGATGGGAACGGATGCTTCTCTGAACGACTTACTGGGAAGGGTGAGGTGGATGACAGACACACCCCACCTGGAAATGCACCCCGCTACCTGAGAAGACATTGGGCGGCGAGGATCACAACTCACTCTGTGGAGACAGGCTCGATGACCCAGGCCGAAGACTGAGGGAGAGTCAGGGAAGCCTGGGCACCCTGTGAAAGGAGATCTGTACCCCAGAGGTCCCCTTCCGATTCAACTGGGACATCCAAGAATAGAAACTAAGGCTGATTCACCCGTCTACGTAGATTCTCTTGCATCCCCACTGGTGAGGGGGCTGGCCCCCCAGGGAAGTCGCCACGTGCGCTGGCCGTGTGATAATGAAGCTTGAACGTGAACGCTCCTGGAGCGGGTGTGCCACCATTCGACCATGACGAGTCATAAGTCTCCACGCATGTGTGGGGTTTCAGGGAGCCCCCAGGCAGAGGTCTGAGGTGCAGGCAGCGCTGCCCAAGCAGGGGCACGGGTTACAAGGGCCCGTACTTGGTCTCATACTTGGACACGATGGTCTTGCACTTGCCCACTTCCTTGCGCAGCTCAGCCACCTCCGTCCGCAGCGCCGTGTTCTCCTTCTCCAGGAAGGCTGCTCGGATGGTGATCTGGTTCTCCTTCAGGCGCCGGGCATCCCGGGACCGTTTGGCCGCTACATTGTTCTTCTTGCGTCTCGTCCAGTACTTTTCATCCTGTTGGGAAGTGCTCTCTGTGGGTCTCCCCTCTCTCCCCAGGAGGGAACCCAACATCTCCCCTCCTGGCAGCACCCCACATTCCTCATGAAACTCATCTGGTGCGGCAGGATGAAAGCTTGGACCCCAGGGAAGGAGCTGTGTGTGTCAAGGACACCCAGGGGCCCTAACCTTTCCCCAGGAAGGTGGAATAAGAAACAAAGTCCTTGGGTAGGATATGTGGTGGAGGGAAGGGGGTCCACTGGTAGCCTGCTCTGTGCTACTTCGGCATAAGGCATTGTCTTACTGCCTCATGCATTTTGGCTATGGCTATGGGCCTGCACCCCGGGTCTGGTCTCCTGAGTTTAAATCTTGGCTCTGCCTCTTATTAGTGCTGGAACTGTCTGAGTTCCTTAACCTCTCAATGTCTCGTGTCCTTTATCTTTACAACGGGGGATAAGGACAGTTACCCACCTCACTGAGTTGTCTGAGGATTAATGAGTTGACCTGTACAAGGTGCTTATAACAGCCCCTGGTTTATAGTAAGGGCCACACAAATGTTTGCCATTTTCATTGTCATTATTATTAAAGCCGCAGAAACCTTCTGAGAGGCAGGTATGGTTATTCCCATTTTACAGATGAGGACTCTGAGACCCAATTAGGTTTAGGTGGCAAAGTAGAGTTTGAACCCAGGTCTGCTGATTCCAAACCTTGGATGAAATCAATTCCTTGAGTTTTTCATAAGAAAGGATGGAAAGACTACAAAATCCTCCTCTCCCTCCCTCTCTGAGTTCCTACAAAAGCCTCAGCTTGAAAGCTGCTTGCTCCTCCCTGGGGACGGCTACACACAACTATCTTTTGTCCTTCAAAGCAAGGGCTGGTTCAAGCCCAGTTCCTGTGGCCCAGTGAGCTCCTGCCTGAGGCTGGGCTAAAGCCAGGGAAGTGGGAACATCAACACAGTGGCCGCTGGTAAGAAAAGACAGAAGCTACAGGGAGTCGTGCTGGGGCCAAATGCTACCTGACTCCCCTTCCTGCCACCAACTGCTGCAGGACACGGCTCCATGCTCCGAACTCACGCCTTTCTAACAGTGTCCGCGAGAGCGTGTCCTCCACATAAAGTCAAATGGGAGGAAACACTGCCCCCCCGGCCCTTGAACCAACACTGTACCTTCATTTAGAACAGATTTCAGGTTACCTTCTGCTCATCGGGAACAAAGACTTTCTTGGCCTTTTTGATCATGGGCTGGGGCTTCAGGTCCTCCTCTGCAAACTTGTGCTTCCGAGGGTTGAAGAGCTCCCCACCCGGGACACTGGAGAGGACCAGGTCAGCCGGGTCAGGATTGAAGTTCACATCCACCTCCACACAGTTGGGGTCAATGGGACTGGGTGTCTCCCTCTCCTTTTCCAGGGAGGATTCTGAAAGACACAGAGGCAGGTGTTCCCAAAGCCGCCCAGTGGACAGAAAGACTCACTCAGGTCACACAGCCAGACACCTGCTTGAATCTCAAGGTCGCACCAGCCACTGCCACTTGGAGTGAAGAAAAAAACACATCAGCATCAACCCTCAAGCCAGACTGGCATAAGTGATTCAATTCAACAACACAAAAATGGAAAGAATTCTCTCCTTTAGGAACAAAATGCTCAAAAGGAAACAGAGGTTCTCAAAAAAGACAGGATTTTCCAATTGTTTTTTTCCCCCAGAAATGTTAAGCAAAACATTAAATCATTATACCCCCTTAACTTCCTGTGGTTTCAAGTTCTCAAATAATGAGAAACAGTTGAATTTCTCTGTGAACTATTATGGGCTGAGGACACAGACTGAACAATGCAATGGCTTCCATTTTTGAGACCCTTGAGACCTATCAGTCACTGTGCTCACTTAGTCTTAGACAACTCTGGAAGAGAGACAGGTGTTAACCTTATCTTTTTTTTTTTAATTTTTTAAAATTTTTTAAAAATGTTTTTATTTATTTTTGATACAGAGAGAGACAGAGCTTGTGAGGGGGAAGGGCAGAGAGAGAAGGAGACACAGAACCGGAAGCAGGCTCCAGGCTCTGAGCTAGCGGTCAGCACAGAGCCCGACGCGGGGCTCGAACCCACGAATGTGAGATCTGACCTGAGCCGAAGTCGGACGCTTAACCGACTGAGCCACCCAGGCGCCCCTAACCTTATCTTATGGATGAAGAAACTGAGGCTCAGAGAAACAACCTGGTTTTCCCAGGGTCACGCAGAGGGCAGGTAACCCAATTATAATTTGGGTCCAGGTCTGGCTGACTCTGAATCCTTGTTCTCTGACCTTTCTGGCTATCACTTTAGAGTGGACATTGGATTAAAGGCACTTTCAGAATTCAAAGGTTGTGTTATTAGTTATAAAAAAAAAAACTATACCTTTGGCTTGCTCATTCAATGCTGATAGGAATACACAAAATATTCAGTCAATGGGTATTTGTTAAATATCTATCATATGCCAGGTACTGTTCTTGCAAAGACAAAGCAGTGAACAAAACAAGTAAAAATCCTTGCCTTCACAGAATGTCATGCTAGCGGGGGAAGGCTGACATTACACAAGATAAATTAAAAATATCTAGAAGAGTGTTGGATGCCATGTGGCTATTTGGGAGGAGAACATTTCAGAAAGAATGAACATCAAGTGTACCAAGATGTACACAGGCAAGCACTGGTATGTTCAAGAGACAGAAAGGAAGCCAATGTGGCTGAAGCAAAAGGGCAAGAGGAAAGATTAATACGACAGGTCCAGAACATTGGATCCCAATAAAGTAGTGGTTTTCAACAGGGAGGATTCTGTCCACATAAAGGAAGGTGTTCTACTGGCGTCTGGCGGGTAGAGGCCAAGGATGCTGCTAAGCAACTATAATGCACAGGACAGTCCTTCCCCCTCTCCCAACAACAACAACAAATTACCTGCTCCAAATGCCAATAGTGCCAGAGATTTTGACTTTTACCCTGAGATGGGAGAAGCCCCTGGAGGGTTCTGAGCAGAGGTGTTAACCTTATCTTACGGATGATAATAGGTTTTCACTAGATCTTGTACCTAACCTCATTGGATCCTATTAGAGGGGGTTAATTACAAAGAGGGCTGAACATCAGGAGAGTGAAATGACCAGGGACCAATGTGGTAACTATGGGAATGGTGCAGCCACCAAAGTCTACACCTGCAAAACAGAGAGCCAAGGTGCCAACGACTAACAACTAGAACCCCCACCCTGCTGGGAGGAGGAGACATGGCCACAACAGCTGTGCACACTATCTGGAGGGATCTGCAGAAGCTGAATGTGCGCATGTCTGATGACCTAGCCACACCACCCTTAGGTAATGCCCCACAGAGACGCACAGATGTATTTACCGAAAGACACGCACATAAATGTTCACGGCAGTGGTTAGCATAACCTGAAACCAGGAACATCTCCAATGTCCATCAGCCTCAAGACGGATAAGCTGTGGGGCGACCATACAATGGAATACCATCCAAGCAATGAAAACGAACAAACTGCCGTAGGCACGACTCTCACAAATCCAAAAAAAGCAGCGAGACAGGGCATACGGATGTCTTTTAACAGAAGGAACTGAAAAATTAGAAGAGGAAATGCTACTTTCATTTCTACCACGTGTACAATTCTTCAATATCGATCTTACTTTATCTGTTCTGTGGTTTTCTTCTGCTACAGAAGTATTCCCTAAGTATGTTTTGTAAATATATTTTGTTAGTGTAAAGAGATTCTGGGGGCACTTGGGTGGCCTAGTAGAGCAAGCATCAGACTCTCAATTTCAGTTCAGGTCATGATCTCACTGTTTGTGAGTTCGAGTCCTAGCTGGGCGCCGTGCTGACAGCATGAAGCCTATCTGAGATCCTTTCTCTCAAAGAATAATAAATAAACTTTAAAAATTCTCGGGTGCCTAGGTGGCTCAGTTGGTAAAGCGTCTGACTCCTGATTTCGGCTCAGGTCATGATCTCACGGCTGGTGAGTCTGAGCCCTACACTGGGCTCTGTGGTGACAGTGCAGAGCCTGCTTGGGATTCTCTTTCTCCCTTGTCATCCCCTCCCCTGCTCATGCACTCTCGCTCTCTCTCAAAATAAAGAAAACTTAGAAAAAGAAAAAATTCTGATGCCTACACCATCTGTATGTGTATTATCAAGCTAGCTACAGGCACCTAATAAATGCCAGAACATAAACGTAATTGACTTCTAATAGGGAAAAACAAACATAATATATAATATACCTACATATACAATTCACGTATAATTCCATGTATAACATACAATACCATGTATCTTTGGTGACGGAAACAAGGACAGTGATTATCTCTGGCTAGTAATGACTGAGTGGGGTCACAAGACATTTCCTGGATACCACCGGCGCTCTATAACCTGACTTGTGTGATTGCATGGGTGGGTTACCTTTGTGCAGACTCACCAACTGTGATATAAGCACTTCTGTATGCCGTATTTCACTGAGAAGGATAACTTAACAACAAAACAAAGGCAAACGCCATGCTACCTAGGTTGCCTAAAGTATAAAATGTGGGCTCCTCACCCATGGACCCAGCTTTCTAGGCCAACCCGAGGAGCACAAAAATAAGCTGCCTTCAAGCAAGAATTCAGCTGGAATCAGCTAAAGCTTCTAGATCTAATTTTACAGGAGAAAAGCAAGGGGCAGAAGAACATGTTAAATGGTGCTACAGGGATAGTCAGAGAAATCTAGCATGGGACCAATGACTGAGTTTCTTCCACAAATAAACTGCAAAGAAAAAAAAGGAGAGGAAACCCTGTAGATTACACAAGATTTAAGAGACGTTACTATGTGAAATGTGTGGGTCTTGTTTGGATCCTGATTCAAACAAACTGCAAAATAGTAACATTTATGAGATAACTTTTTGGAAATCTGAATGGGATGGATTTATGGTCAATTTCATATGGATAACTGGTATTTTTGTTGTTTTTTTAAAAGAACCCTTACATTTTGCATACATATTGAAATATTTACAGATGAAATAATACAGTATCTAGGATTTGATTTTAAATCATCAGGTTAGAGAATGGAAGAGGCTATAGAAAACAAGACTGATTAGGAGTTAAGAATTATGAAAGCTGAATGATGGCTACATGAAGGTTCATTACAGTAGTCTCTTTTGTATTTGTAAATTTTTCTGGGGGCGCCTTAGTCAGTTAAGCGGCCGACTTCAGTTCAGGTCGTAATCTCACAGTTCATGGGTTCGAGCCCTGCATCAGGTTCTGTGCTGACAGCTCAGAGCCTGGAGCCTACTTCTGATTCTGTGTCTCCCTCTCTCTTTGACCATCCCCCACTCACTCTCTGTGTGTCTCTCTCTTAAAAATAAATAAACATTAAAAAACATTTTTTCTGTATAAAAAGTAAAAAAACAAACAAACAAATAAATACGGAGCACGAGATTTCCTTGGGGTGGGTCCCCTGGGTTCCATACTGGCTCCTGGGATCCTTCCTGGGAGCCACTGGTCTCTATGCCTTTGTAGGGCTCCGGGAGACAGAGACCACATTTCTTGTAAAAGGCTCATGTCCAAGTGTCATGAAAACCAACCAACCCACCCACCCACCCACCCATCCCCGGAGGTAAAACAGAAAAAGGACAAAAGGATGAAGGAAGAATCCTGAAGATGACATCTGTCCTGGCAGCAGGAATACCTTCCTCATGCCGGTGCCTACGCAGTACGTGGCTGTGGAGTCAGGCATTCTGGCTTTAAGTGTTTGCCTCCACTACCTACCGGCTGTGTGACTTTGGGCAAGGTAGTTAATTTCTTGGTTTCCTCACCTAAAAACAGGTTTTAGAGTATCAATCTTATGGTTCTTGTGAGGATTATGTGTTAATGCCTGGTACAGAGTAAGTGATAAATAAGTGTTAGTTGACGCTATTGTTATTACCACTACCTCCACCATGACTACTGCCTGAGCTTCCCGATAAACTGGGGCAAAGTGCACACAGAGGCAGAAATCAGTGCTGCGGAAATGCAGAATGGGCTTTCTGTCTTGCAAAGCCTCGGACTGGAAGGGCTCACTCCACTGTCCTAACCATCTGCAGCACACCAACCAACAGAAAGGCAGTAACTGCACTGAGGGACTGCTATTTTTATCCCCAGCCTCAGGGGACTGCGCTGCAGGGTGGGGAGCAGAGGGTTTCTCCACACGGCAAGCCCCCTAGGACCTCCTCTGAGAGAAAGGCCTCACTGGGCGTGTGGACTCGAGCAGCCCTCAGCGGGAACTGGGCTCCGTGGGATGGGACAGGTGGCCAGGCACCAACCTGTGCTGGACGTGGTCTCAGAGGGCTGAAAGACAGCCGTCGAGGAGGATGGCGGGGAGGCTGTGGAGGAGCTGGCTGACTCCTTCCCTTCTAGCTCGGCCACGGGCAGCAGCAGGTTCTGGGCCAGGTGGGTGGGGCTGGCGGGGATGCCGTTCTCCAGCAGGAACTCATCCAGGTCCATGTACTCCAGGTGGAAAGACTCGCCATCGTACGGGATGGTCTTGTCCCAGATGGGCGGCATGAGGGAGGCTGAGACGGCCATGGTGCTGGCTGCTGCGGCCTCGTCTTCCTCCAGCTTTTCCTTCCCTTTTTCTTTATCTGCAGACACAGAATCTGTGATGAGACACCACACAAGAGGGTAACTCAATCCCCGGAGGTAAGCGGTGGGCCTGCTGGGGCTGACTCATCTCTCTCAGAGCCCTGGTCTATCCCATCAAGAGCCCCCTCGGCCTTCCAGTTATAACCTGTGGTCTGACTCCGGCCCACTGGACTCCTGTAGAGATGGCAGCAGGGCCTCGCCCGTGCTTGGGCGTCCCAGGATGGTCACAAATTCTGGGGCCTGATGTGGTCCCAGGGTTAATTCGGAATAGGCTGTGGGATTGGCATCTGCAGGAGACAGGCTTCAAGGGAAAAAATGGAGTTTCTGATATCTTAGTAATATTTTAGGAAAGGGTATTTTAGGATTCTTCAGGCCAAAAACTTTTGTGTTCTCCTGTCCCGTCCGCTCCAGCTATGCTTCTCCACAGCAACCCAGAATAGGGCTGAATCCCAGCTCTGCCACCCACTTGCCATGATGCGTGATTTTAGCCATGTTCCTGAACCTCTCCCAGCTTCAGAGGACTCCACCGTAAGTAAGGATAAAGCAGACTCCTTGGTGAAGACTAGAAGTAATTTTTTTTTATAGTTTATTGTCAAGCTGGTTTCCATATAATACCCTGGAAATAACACATTTTTTTTTAAAGATTTTAAAGTAATCTCTACACCCAATGTAGGGCTTGAACTTACAACCCCTAAATCAATGCTCCATCAACGGAGACAGCCAGGCGCCCCTAGAGATAACATCTCAAAGTGTCCCGTAAGGCTCCTGGCACACAGCAGGCCACCTGCTGTTATCAGGTGCTCGCTGAGGGCAGGGACTGTGTCTGATTCCTTTCTAGAACTCGAGGGCCACTCCAGGAGCTGAGGGAAAATGTGCATACTGAATGAAAAATGTTGGGTTTGCAAACTGACTCCCTTTAGGTTTGTTGGCTAGAGAGGACTTGGAGCTGTCTTTTCAGGACCTTTTTCAGAGCAACCATTTCAAGAGACCTCTATCCCTGAATAAGCAGAGAAGACTGATGGCAGGTTTTCTGGGAAGAAGAGGCTGAAGAAGCAAAGCTTGTTCCCATTCAAAATAAAGCTAACCAATTAGGGGAGACCGGATTCCACCTAATTGTCTCAGCCCAAAACTTATGCATGTAGATACCCAGAAAGGGCAAATTGAGAAAAAAAGATGAAAGAAATGTGACAAGGTTAGAAGGAAATCAAAGTGACAGGGAGTCTAATCAGGGAAGTAGGAGATAAAATCATGACAAGTTCATAATGGGCTTTCAAATTGAGGGAGACAACTTTGAACTCTGGATTCCCAAATGAAAAAGAGGAATCAAATATGATTATGTTGAAAATAAACCAGTCATGCATGGACTTCTAGACCACAGTCAGCCGAAAAGCAGCCTGCTGTCCAATAAAAATGGACACACCCAGTGTGTTAAAAAGGTGGAGGTTTTAACAAACAGAATCTGTTCATGGCTTCTAACTTGAATTGTTGCAAGTGACTTCTGTACCAAGCTTTGGTTTAAAACCAAATGGGAAGTAAGAAAGCCAAGCTTTGGTGGGCTGGGTGGGCCACATGGCCTCCCTATTTTTCTCCTCTGAAATCCTGACTCTACATTCTGTTCAGAAATAACTGTGACCAGTGTTGGGTGGGATCATGGGGATCAAAGGAGGTAGGAAAAGGAAAGATCTTGGTAGAAAAACAGACATACTGAAATACAAGGGATAGTAAATTCCAGGTTTTACCTGGCCTAAGCAATAAAGAACGTATTTTTCAATTTTTATTCTTAAAAAAAATCTTTTTACGTTTATTTATTATTGAGAGACAGAGCATGAGCATGGGAGGGGCAGAGCACAAAGGGGAGACAGAATCTGAAGCAAGCTCCAGATTCTGAGTTGTCAGTCCAGAGCCCGAAGCAGGGCTCGAACCCATAAAATGGGAGATCATGACCCAAACTGAAGTCAGAAGCTTAATCGACTGAGCCACCCAGGTGTCCAAAATTTTATTCTTTCATTTATTTTTAAAAGTTATTATTAAGTAAGCTCTATGCCCAACATGAGGCTTGGACTCACAATCCCGCTATCTACCAAGAGCTGCATGCTCCATTGACTGAGCCAGCTGGACACCCCAAGAATATTTTTAATCAGTGTTTTTATAAGATGGACTTTTCATTATAAGAGATGATAAAGAACCAGGCCCATCACTCAAGTTACAAGGATTGACATCACTCGTTGCCAGTGATAAAGTAAGAGTTGTAAGGCCTAGCTAAGTGACCATGAGGAAGCATCCTCACTTTTGAGCCTCAGCTTTCCTCATCTGGGAAGTGGGAATAATACCTTATAGAAATGCTATGGAAGATTAAATAAGTTTATGTCAAAGTGCTTTGTAAGCACTATACAAATGCAAGGCAGAATTACTGTTATGGATGATTGTTACTTGGTAATCTTGAACAAGAGCCTGAGAGATGTGTACCCCTGTCCTGGCAGCCTGTCTCATCCTCACACCTGAACAAAGCACTGCCTTCAAAACAAAGAAAAGGGTCTGTGCCTATGAGGTTCCAAAGCAGGAGGGGAGAGATGGGCCTTACCTGATGTGCTGAATCTATTTATAACCCAACAGTGGCAGCCATAGAGATGGGAGCCTCAGAACACACCCAGGAAAACAAGAGAAATGGCATTTTTAAGAAGAAAATGAACTCCTCAAGACAGGTCATTCACAGAGGGCTTATATTCCTTCCCAAATCCTTGAACTACACAGATCATTCTTAGAAATACAAAGATCTCAAAGAGAAAGCGGACCTCATTGCACCTAAAACCTCACAATAGGTGTCACTCCTCCTGTGTCCTGAACCTCTTGTTCTCAGGTCAAGAAACAGGGCCAAACCTGCTTTCCACATAGGCCCCAGGGACCTTTGTGGCCTAGGAAACAAGCAGCAGCCCAGCCCTGCTCCAGCGGCCCTAAAGTCTAGACTCGGCCCCAAACAACCAGGTGAAGGGCCACAGTGGCCTCATTCTGACCCTGTCCCTCTATCAGCCTCGCCCCAGTCTCCCTCTGGGAAAGCGCCTCGCATCCCCTCTCCTGACACCCCTCCCCCGCCTCAGCCGCAGAAAATCTCCCGTGTGTACCTAGCAGCTGGGGCCATGCACACGCAGGGATGAAGTAAGGTCCTGCTTCCAGGATCGGAAGTCCATACACAAAGATAATGACGCTTCTCAAACTTTAGTGCACTTTGGAATCACAGAGGTGGGGTTCTCCTTCCAATGCAGATTCCTGTCCCAGCAGCCACAGATTCGGTGGGCGAAGTGTGGGGCCCAGGAACAAGCATTTTAAACGAGCATCCCAAGTGATTCTGGTGCAGACATCCCCAGGGAAGGAGCCCTGGAGCGTCCTTTAAGTGGCTACGACCCCCGCATCAGCCTTCTCAGTAACCCTTCCACGTCGCGCGCCCTGGGGCTACCCGAATGAACCTCCACATTGCGACCCCCCCCCCACCTTCTCCCTCCTGCCCCTTCCCCGCCAACCCCCATCTGACCTAGCCTCTCTCGACTCACCCCGACCTTCTCTTCCCAACCCCCTAGCCTCGCACTCCAAGGCCCTCCGCAGGACAACTAAGACCTGACCTCCGACCTCCCGGTCCCGCCCTCACAGGGCCCCGCCCCTGCAGAAACCCCGCCCCCAGGCGCGCGTGGACCCCCTCCCCTCACCGAGGCGCGCCTCCCGCGGGGGGTTCTCCATCAGCTTCTTCAGGACCAGCGGGAAGGAGCCCGGCAGGCCCCTTTCCCCAGCGGTGCGCCCCGGTCCCGGGCCTGGCCCCGCCTGCGGCTCCACAGGCGGCTTCTTTCCACCGCCCGCGTCCGACATCGTGCCCCGCGCTCTGCTCGCGCGCCTTGCCTCCCCCGCCCGCCCCCCGAGATGGGCCGGAGCCGTGCGACCCGCCGCAGCTGCCGACACGGGCGGCTACTGCGCAGGCGCCCAGCAGCACCCCCACCTCCCTCCATCCCTACCCCGCCTGCAGACGGGCTCCGGCATATTAATTATTCATGAGGCCAGGCCAGCTTCCCCGGATCGCAGCTTCGGATTGGCCCACCCTGTGAGGAGGGCAGGCGCAGCCTTCCGGGCCGTGATTGGTTAGACCGCCGGGGTAAGCCAGGCACGTGTGGGGCCAGGTGAGGAGTAACGCCGGAGGCCCCGCCCCGTCCGCCCCTATGTCACCTGATTGGCGCCTGCTGGAGTCGGTGTCACAGGCCCTCTTCCGCCGCAGCCCCTTACCCTCTACCAGTGGTTTCATCATCGTCTCCCTCTTCATAACCCCCGCCCTCCTCCCAGACCACCGTAACCGTTCCCCCTTCACTCTCATCGCAATCTCGCCACCTTCCCGACGCGCCACTGAAAAGAGGCCGGGCTGGGAGTGGCCAGGCCGGCCGGGGAAGCCTATCAAATCGTCCGCTCGGGCCGCGCGGCCTTCCCCCCCGCGGGTCACGTGGAGCTGCAGCCCTGGTCTAGTAGCGGGGGGAGGGGAAAGAGGAGGAAGGCCCCGAGCAGCCAATGGGGGGGCGGGGGCGGGGTCCGGGGCGTTGCACGAGGCGCAGCACGTGCGGGGCTGCGGCCCGGAGGGGAAGGGCGGGCCTTTTGTTCCGGGGACTCAGCCCAGGGTCGTGGGACTGGAACACTAAACCAGCGCACACCCCTCCTCCCTCGAGACTCAGAGGTTTGCTGAGGGCACGGCGGCAGAAGGCGACCTGCCCTGCCTGGCGGGTTGGCCGGAGCTGGCCTGGCCGCTGCTGGGGGGGGTGTCAGGTTCCCCACTGATCCGGGTTTCTGGTGCGGGTGTGGCGGCCAGATAAACACTAGCGTGGAGGGAGCGTTCTTGTGGCCCGCGGGTGGAGAGGAAGGCCGGCCCTGAGCCGGGCCCGGGTACACGCTTCCGCCCTCCTAGCTTATGACCTTGGGAAAGTCCAGTGGCTTCACTCGAGCCTGTTTCCCCATCCATACGATTAAGGGGTTGGGCAAATCTATAAAATCGTCAACAGCTCTGAAGTTCTATTCCTCCGGGACCTTTCCTTCCTTTTCCTGGCGGAAAAGCGAAGCAAAAGAATATTCTTTTACGCAGGGTACCGATTACACCCTTTTGGGAGAACCTCCTTTTCCTTTAAAACACAAATACTCCCCAGGAATTCCTTCAGAAACATGTAAAAACCTAAAATGGGAAAGGGTCCACAAATGTGGAGACGGTAGAGAAAGCCGCTCCCAAACAGCGCCCAGGAACTTGGTATATCATTAGCTCATAAATGGTGCTCTGCTCTGCACCCAAACAGTACTACACTCTCCCTGTCTAAACTCCTAGAGGGCGGGGTGGGGGGGGTGCTTTGGCTCCCCTGCGCCTTCCCTTCCAGCAGTGAGGCTGGGGAGTGGTGGAGTGCAGTCCTTGGGGCGAGGGGTACCTGCGACTCTCAGGGAGCTGAAAGCTGTCAAGCTGATGCAATCACTGTTGTGCTGGGAGTTGAGGAGGAAGAAATTTCGGCCCCTGAGCAGGCCTGGAAAGCATGAGGTTTGAAGGGCCTCTGGGGTATGGTTGGGACAGGGTGATGGAATTTGACTCCGTGTTCAAATTCTTACTGCCATGCTCCTTAGACTTCGGTCACTTTGTGGCTCATACCTCCAGCCAACTGCTTCACCTCTCCAGGCCTCCTTTCCTAGTATATCAAATGGAGATAGGGCAGGATCTACGTTGTAGGCTTTCCGTAAGCCAGTGCATTGCACAGCTCTAAACCTGCAACAAATGGTAGTTTTCATAATTTTACTAAAACGCTTGGGTACATGTCCACTGCTTGATGTATGCCCATGTGGTTCTCTGTTTAGCAGAACTACGAAATGGTGCACAGAAAATCTGTTGTGTTGCAGACTGGTTAGTGCGAATTCTGAGTGTGGCTGAACAAAGATACCGTCAGGGGAGCACCCAGTGGCTCGGTTGGTGGAGCATGGGACTTTTAATCTCGGGTGTAAGCTAGAGCCCCAGCTTGGGTGTATAGATGACTTACAAGTAAAATCTTTAAAAATAAAGATATCGTTGTTAAGAGAAGCTGACCTAGAGGTTTTTAGAAACAAATTTCAAAAGGGTAGCCCAAGGATATCGACATGAAACTCTTTTTGTTGTTTTTTTTTTTTTTTAAATGGCAGGTTTGGGGCGCCTGGGTGTCTCAGTCAATTAAGCGGTTGACTTCAGCTCAGGTCATGATTTCACGATTCATGAGTTTGAGCCCCGCATCAGGCTCTTTGCTGTCAACACAGAACCTGCTTCGGATCCTCTGTCTCCCTCTCTCTCTGCCCTTCCCCTGCTTGCTTTCTCTCTCTCTCTCAAAAATAAACATTAAAAAAATAGCTAGCTTGACCATGGACAGACTTGCTGCATTAGAGTTAATGTATACTTTCATGGTTAATATCACATCACTGAAGGGGAAACATTTTTTTGGATTTCTGATCATTTACCAGTGGAAAGTTTTAACATTTGGTTATAACAAGGGTGGGGTATAGTAAGAAGGAGTAGAGATTTAGATACCTTTGTAAGCTACAGCTAGCCAGAGGGCATAATGCCAACTCCACTTACCACCCAGCCTGGAGCCACTAACCTAACAGGCCAGCTACACTGGTGAGGAGCGAGACAAGCAGGTTGGGGCCTTACAACTTGGTTTTGATTCCATTCTCTTTTCATGTCCTGACACTGCCTAGAAAGGGTGTTTTCCTCCTGGATAACCGCAGGCTAAATGGTGTGTCACCAACACCTGGGAACATCACAAACATGTTCTCTCTCGTGCTTGCTTGTAAAGTAGGAGGTTAGCTACATTGTGGACTGGCAGCGTTCAACAGCCGTCCCTGGAGGCGGGGCGGGAGCTGTTCATCCAGGCCTCAGTTCTCCTGCTGACCCGTAGCCTCCCCACGCCCACCCCGGCTCCCCCCGGCTCCTATCAGTAAAGTGGGAACAACAGCGTGGCCTCACCCCTTCTCATAGAGGAAGAATAGATGTGTAATTAGCTGATTTCCATAGTGTCTGGGAACCCTATGAAGAAAAACAATCTCT
This sequence comes from Suricata suricatta, assembly GCF_006229205.1. Classification (NCBI taxonomy): domain Eukaryota; kingdom Metazoa; phylum Chordata; class Mammalia; order Carnivora; family Herpestidae; genus Suricata; species Suricata suricatta. The sequence goes on from NC_043709.1 coordinate 6,853,476, forward strand.
ATATAAAGAACATGCCATTGCAGGGTTAAGACTTTAAAGGTATCAGTCAAGTGGTACCTCAGTGTTCTTCAGTGAAGGGGTTTCAATTCAGTGACTTCTTGAGGGAGGCGTGGTCCAGGGGGCAGCAGTGGATTTGCGGGCTTAGGGCAGGCACGGTTGGGTCTCCTCTCAGCCTGCTGACTAGCCACCTGGCCTTGGGCAAGTGACTTCCCCTGCCTACGTCTCGGTTGGTTTTCTCTTGGAAACAGATGGATTTGCTTACCTCACAGAGCAGCTATGAGGATAATGTGTGAGAAGCACTCTCGGGTGCCCGCCTGAACAGCGTACGGCATGGAGTGGGTGGGCCTCCACCCGTACCCCTCCGTTCATGGGATGTTGGGTCAGGAGCAGAGTCATTTTGGGAGGCCGGGTTCTCGAGTCAAACTACAGCAGAGACACCGATATGAAATGACCACGTTCCATAGAGAGACTGGCTTTAAATTCTCCTTCATGTTCCAGAAACCTGCTGGCCAACCCCAGTTAGCTTAACTGAGCATATACAGAACAAATGCCTTTCATCAAGCCATTGTGTAGACTTGGAGTATTATCATTTACACTTGAAGTTCAGAGGAGCTAAAACTGCAGCAAGAGAGCCTTTGGCCAGGTAGCCCACAATGATCTATTTGGCCATAGCAGATGGCAGTCAGCATCTGGTAGGACAGCATCACTTCGTCTTCTGATCTACTGAGAGATGTGACGTGAGCCTGGTGAGTGTTGGAGCAGGGCGGCGAGAGGGCTTCCGCGGAGCTCTCGCGAAGCCCAGCTATCTGTGTGCTTTGCCAATACCCAAGGCAGGGGGGCACAAAACCTGGTTCAGGGTAGTAACTCAATAAATATTTGTTGGCTGGCTTTGTTGGCAGCGCTGGTAGGAAGGTGAACAACATCTTTCAGAGTTCCAAGACCTATCTATACGTTTGGAATGTTACTAATGTTAAGTAACAGCTGTGTGTTGCTTCACAGTGGAGCCTGGAATAACAAACAGGAGCCATGCTTACGGTGAGTCCCCCGGCGCAGGCCTGGCCAGCCACCCCCATACCTGTGGCTGCATAGTTCTGGGCTGTGGTGTGTACCTTGGTCTCGGTGTGTTCTAGGGGAGAAGTGGTGGGTGGGGGCTCTTCACTAACTCTTGCCCATCTCTTCAATATGGATTTCCAGTTTGGCTTGCATCTTGTCCACTCTCTGGGCTTGGATTACAGAGGGAGAGCTGCCCTGAGAGTGCCATTTCCAGACAAGCCATCACCTCCGGCCGGTGCCATGTCTCAACAGCCACCACCTGGCAGCCACGGTGTCTCTGGTGAAAGCTGTGTTGACGGCACAGTGGTAGGGCATGGGCTCTAGGCCAGACCATCTGGCCTTTGACTACTTCCTAACAGTGTGACCTTAGGCAAATTACCTAAACTCTCTGGGCTGAATGTCAAAAGGAGACAACGCAGGCATGCTGCAGAGAACAGCTCTCAGCACAGAGCAAGTGCACCGTGGAAGTTAGCTCAGCATAACTGCATTTTGGGTTGTTCTGGGAATACCTCATTCCTCCCCACCTGCCACTTCCCCAAGAATAGTGGAGGTGGGGCCGCAAGCTTCACTCTTCTTTATGATCTTCAAGCCCTGCAGGCTCTCCCTCTACGTGTCTCTCCAACCTAACCTCTTCCTTCTCTCCCCCTTGCTCACCTTCTGCTGCCACAGTGGTCTTTGACTCTTCAAACATATGTCCTACCTCCCCTAGGAAATGGCCTTTGCAGGTGCTGTTCCCTCAGGCTGAAGGTTCTTAGTGTTGCTCACTCTTCCTCACTCTCCTGGACTCAGCTCCAATATCACCCCCTCGGAGAGACTCACCCTCCTCCTGGCTGATTGTCTCCTCTCCCAACTGGAATGCAAACGCAGGGGAAGGGGCAGTGTCTGCCTCATTCACCCCTGTGCCACAAGCACAAGCCTAGCAAAGCCTCAGAAAGCAGTCGGACATCTGATTGACTGAAGAGACCCTGGGAAATCCCGTGGTGGGGAGGAGCCTGGGAGCAGGCAGAGCTGAGTTGGAACTCTTGACAGGCACGCGGCCTTCCGTTTCCTGAGCATTCCTCCTTGTGGAATGGACAGTCATGGCCTCCTTGTAAAACCACCTCACACGTGGTGATGGAAAAGCTCACATGTGGGAAACAGCGGCTCTTAGAACCAGGAGTCGTTCCTTTGGCAGCCCAGCCTCGGGCCAGGCTCGTAAGGTGCAGAGCCACCTGGAAGGGGCACTCCTGGACACAGTCTGTCGCTTTCTGGATGAGAACGAGTTTATCACATTTCTCTGCCTGGTGATGGTGGGGAACGACAGAAAAGGCTCTGGGTCCCTGCAGGGGGAGGGGAGAGGAGAGGCTGGCCCACACACTGGCCTGGAGGGTAGCTGATCCCTCTGAGTGCGTTTCCTCATCATTTAAAAGTGGCAAGTGAAGGGGCACCTGGCTGGTTCAGTCGGTTAAGCAGCCATCTTTGGCTCAGGTCACTATCTCACAGTTCGTGGGTTCGAGCCCCGCTTCGGGCTCTGTGCTGACAGCTCAGAGCCTGGAGCCTGCTTTGGATTCTGTGTCTTCCTCTATCTCTGCCCCTCCCCCACTCAGGCTCTGTTTCTCTCGGTCTCAATAATAAATAAAAACATAAAAAAAAAGTGGCAAGTGAAGATTGAAGGAGATAACATGCCCAGTACGGAGAAGACCAGCTCCCCTTCTTTTCTCTGAAAGCAAACTTCACGAGTTCCCAGTTTTTCCCTGCTTCTGCCAGGCCAGGAGTGAAGGCAACCACATGGACTTTTACTGAGGCCAAACTCAGGACAGCCCAGGCTGCCCTGAGCCTACCTCTTGGGCCAGTTAACCCAGTCCTCCAAGGAGAGGACACCCAGGCCCTTCCTGTGCCCCCTGCCTTTGCCCTAGCAAATCCCCCTAGGATCCAGCCTATTGTCCACCCCTTTCTCTGGCCAGCACAGCTGGTACTGTTAGGTGCAGACAGTGGCACCATGCCCCGGGAGCCTCAGCTCGCGTTTCCAAGGAGACAGCCGTGTGTGTGTGTGTGTGTGTGTGTGTGTGTGTGTGTGTGCGCGCGCCGCGAACTTGCAACATCCAGTTCCTTCAAGGAGAGTGTCCATGGGAAGGAGGGTGGTGGAAAGAAGGGAATGAGGGTCAGATTACAAACGTGATGTTGTGGAAGGAGCGTAATACCAGGCCCAGCTGCTCTCTGTCTTTCACAGAGAAGCCAGTGTGGCACTTCGCGGTTTGCAAAGGCTTCCGCATGGGACATCTCCTCTAATCCTGGCAACATACCTGGGAAGCAGGTGCTCTTTTTACCCTTTTACAGATGGGGAGGGGGGGAGTGGTGGGGGCAGGCCCAGGATCCCCTGCTGGGTGGCCTACAAGTAATTCTAGTCACAGGGCCCTGGGGGGCTCAGTCAGTTAAGCGTCCAACTTTGGCTCAGCTCATGATCTCACAGTCCGTGAGTTCAAGCCCCGCATTGGGCTCTGTTGCTGAAAGCTTGGAGCCTGGAGCCTGCTTCGGATTCTGTGTCTCCTTCTCTCTCTGCCCCTCTCCTGTTCTCTCTCTCTCTCTCTCTCAAAAATAAACACACATTAAAAAAAATTCTAGTCAAAAGCTCCCTGTCTGCCCAGCTCAAAGTGAGGGAATTGTTCAACCTCGGGATGTGTTTTCATGCTACTTATCTCCCTGAAAAGGAGGCCTGAGTGACCAAAGCTGACAGAAGAATGGGGGGCCAGCCTCTGAGCATAGCTGAGGCCCTGTGCCTTGAGGGAAGGGCAGGGTGTAAAGATCTAACAGTGTGGTTGAGGGAAGCAGGGTCTTTCCAGAAGCTGGAGAAAAAAGCGAGAGAGAATGTGCAATCTGGAACAGGATCGCCTCTTGGAAGAGAGTCCTCAGGAGAAAGCAGGAGTGGAAACGAACAATCCTTAGGGATCAGGGCCCAGAGACAGAGAAGAAACTGAGTCAGGGCTTGGGGTACAGAGGCACTCTTTTGCTGGACATGGATTTGTCTGCCCTCAGGAAAGTCGGTCACGCTGGCAGCCAGAGTGAGAGGCCACCAGGGGGCCACTATAGCCTGAGGCCAAGGGAGGCTCAAGCCTGGTCAGCTATGCTGGAGAAAGCCTGCTTGACCCCAGACAGGAAAGAGGCGGAGGTCTATGGCTGGCGGGGTGGGAGGCCCAGGGGCAGCAGGAGGGAGAGGGACCCTGAGGTGGGGTGTTAGGGAGCGTCTTTGAACTAGAACATGGCTGGAGGGAGAGCAGGGCCACGGGAGAGCGCACCTGGAGCTTCCCGCACCGCGCACAGCTTGCCTCTAAAATCCCCTCACGCTGGACCCAAGGTATGCTCTGCGTATGACCTAAATGTGTGCCTGAGCAGCCACTGGGCTGGAGAACAGGGGGAGTTTGTAACCAGGCCTCAGCCCCCCTCCCCGGGAGACCACCCTTTTCACACCAAAGCAAAGCGTGAAGAATCCTAGCCTCCCCTATTTTCCTCCTACTGAGGGCAGGTGCCGGAGCCAGGGGACCCAGAGGGAGAGAACTTAATAAGCACTCGCCACTGTGACTGCTGGCGAGTCTCACTCCGTGTGACGTGTATTCTCTTCACCAAGGAATCATTGGTTTTCAGGTAGATACATTCACTTTTATCAAAGATGTGGAGAGGGACACCTGGCTGGCTCAGTTGGAGCATGAGACTCTTAATCTCAGGGGTGAGAGTGGGAGGCGCACGTTGGGAGTTGAGATTACTTAAAAATAAAATCTTTAAAACATGGAGAGTCTGGGAGCTTTGGAAAGTAGCCATGGTGGGCTGGGAGGCAGGAATGAGTGAGATCTCTGTGGGGTGCACTAACCCCTTTGGTTCTGCAGCCATCACCCCCTTACCTACCCATTGGCATCTGTCAGTCCCATGGGGCCTCAGGCTTCTGACCCTCAGCAAGATGCCACATGAAGTGATAGGAGGTGGTGCGAGACTCTGGTCCATGACCCTTGGACCAACCTAGCCATACCAGCCAAACTGATCTTCAGCCAGAACGCGCCAGTTCTTGGAAAAGCTCGGCCCGTGAACTTGGGCCAGCCCCCTCAGTGCCAGACCCCGACTTTGCCAATCCACAGGAAGCAATGGGGACTTTCCGGCGGCAGTTCTAGGGACCAGCTGGGGGCCAGCGGCCGGCAGATGTTGCCACATTTCAAAAGCCTTGTCATCCTGGTCCTGAGGTGCCCGGAGAACCCTTCCCTGCCCAGCTGACAGCTGTCCCTGCAGAGTTGCTGGCCGCCCAGGTGCTCACTGTGCGTGCACTGGGCCGTCCGGGGACACCCTACCTTCCTTGGGTGCTTGGACCTACTTCTAGCTTTGGAAGGACTTCTAGCTTCCTTCACCCACACAGCCTTCAGAGATGGCAAGGAAAAGTCAGCTGCGGCTTCGCGCCCAGGCTAAGTTGAGGGTGTCCAGGGAAGATGGGCTTTTCCTGGTTAACAGCCCAGGGCCTGAGGCTCAGGGACTCCTATGATGCCCACCTCTGGGGGTGGCCCCAACTGCCCCAGCATCCAAAACCACAGGGGGTGGTCTGAGGGGCTTGGGCCCAGAGCTCTGTGAGAGAGCCCACAGGGACCTGCCCTGAGCTCTGGGGGCCACCTTCCCCCCAGCCCCGACTTTGGGCAGTGTCTCCTCACTCCTCAGTGGGATGAGAAGGAAGGCACAGGGGGCTGCGGTGTCTGTCCTCAGGCCCCAGAGTTTGGGGATGGCTAAGAGTCCTTTGCAAGGAAGTCCTGCGGGGACAGCCAGGGCTCTGGTGCCAGCACAGCAGGATGAGGGAGAGCCTGAGAAAGGTCCCCCGGAGGGGACACCTGGGATTCCTAAGTCAGACACCCGGCAGCAGAGGACTGCTGGGCTCCTTTAAAGGCACACATGGATTTTGAACACTGAGGACCTGAGAGTGAGTCCCTGACACCTTAGAAGAGATTTGGGGAGACATTTATCAGGGGGGAGCACTGCGAGCACCCCGACCCCCATATCTAGCCGTGGGCTTCCGTGCCTCCGGCCGAACCCAGGAGACACCTGGTGCTGGGCGCTGGCTGCTGGCGCAGCCCCTCGGTCCACGCCCGCTCTGCTGGCTCCCTGGCCCCGTGTTTGCCTGTGTTTCCTAGGAACCGGGGCTGTGAGCCTGTGGTCCTGTTACATAACAGCTTCCATCCCATCCAGGGGTGCAGCCCTCCAGCGAGCGGGAGCTGAAGCAGGCGAACGGAGGAAAGCCTCTTCCCCAGACAGGAGACTGCCCACATCTGCCGTCTCTGCCAGCCCGCTGCCATCCCAACGTGCAGAGGGAAGGAGCCTAATAAGCAGTTCGCATTCAGCGCATTCTCTCAGCAGGGCACTCGGTCCTGCCCTTGTCCCACGTGAGCACGGCACCTGTCAGTGGCCACACACTGGCCATGGCTTCCCCATGGCTGCAGGCCTCGGAGGCAGCCCCTGAGTTGCAGTGGCGCTCCCCCCACCGTGTCCCTCTCTGCACCCAGCCCTCCACTTGCACAGCAAGGGGCCAAGGGTAAACCCCTACTGGGGACCCTCCCTTGCCTGGAGATGCCTGTCCCGCCACTGGTCCCTGTGACTGCCCCCACCCCTTGGGCACATGGGCAGCCAGCCAACGCAGGCCACCTCTGTTCTTACCTGTCCTCTTCTCTGGCCAAGGCAGAGAGTGCTCCAGCAGGGACTTGAGGACCTCAGGCATGTCCATGGCAGGGGCCACTCCAATCCGGTCACAGCTCGACATGGCCCGGCAGGAGGTGCTTGCTCCGGGAGTTCAGAAGCAGCTAGAGAGGCAGGAGCTGGCCCGGGAGCCTCAGGCTCCGGAGGCGGGCGGGGCGGGAGCCTGAGGCAGCCAATGGGCAGTAGGGGCCCCGGCCCACCCGTCCACCCCCAGCTCGGCCACCCGCCAGCTCCGGCTGCAGCCAGGCCTTCCCTTCCCGCTGCCTGGCAGGGCGGGCCTGGCTCGGCGCCAGCAGCAGCACGTGGAGCCACCGCGCCAATCCTCTGACAGAGAGCCCGGCCTGTTATCTAACTTTGCAAAGGGAAGTTCTCCCCCAGGCTGGGAGCCATAAGCAGGGCCTGCCAGGTGAGAACAGGGAGACGGCTCCACGCCCACAGCAAGCGTGCACTGCGCACAGGCACACTGGGCAGAGGAGCCCCCCTGGAGGCCAAGTGCGGCAGAGGGAGGGGCCGGCCGCGGAGATCAGTTTGGGCTGGGACCTTCGACCCTGGCCTCACAGGGGGGACAGACGACCTACTCTGCATTGGCACATACAAGCAAAGGAGGGGGCATCACACACTCACCTGCAAGCGTGTGAGCCCGGAGGAGTTTGTTGGCATGTTTTGAGGCCGAATCTATATGCTATGCACACGTGTCCTGCAGGCACACAGGTTTTCGTGTGGTGTGTGCAATTGCGCCTTTATGCCATCTGTAGAGCCTGAAGCCTGCTCTCCTAAAAGGAGTGAGAATATCTGCAGCCTGGGGTTCCTTTGGGCTTCCGGGGAGGGGAACAGAGGCAGGTGCCCCCACAGACAAGCCCTGAGAGGGCAGGCAGAGCCGGTGCCATCGAAAGGGAGCAAGTTCTGCAAACCTAGTAGAGGCTGGGCTTGGGTGATGTCTGCTGCCCAGCCCATCCTGGGGACTTTGGTGGCAACTGGCTGTTTGTTGTAGCCCTCTCTCTGGCCCTCTCACTGGGACATTGGCCTCTGTGGTCCCTGGGTCCCTGTGGTTAAAGCCAAGCTTCTGTATGTCTCCCTCCACCAAAGACCAACATCTGACCGGCCAGGGGTGGTGGGGCGGGGGAGAGGGGTGGATACGTCCATGTGCAGCCGATCTTGAACAAGCCGCAAGGCCCTACTGGGTCTCAGTTCCAAAACTGCTCAGTGTCGTGACCTCTAAAGTTCCTCTCCGCTCTGGTTCTGTCTCTGACCTCCAAGGAGGATGCCATAAGCATTTGGTTCCCTGTACTGTAGATGATTCCTATGCAGTTCTTCGCTGCTTTCCAAAACTCTATTTTGTACAGAAGCAAAAATACTCCAGGAGCCTCCCTGGCCTCTCCCCCTCCCAACAGCCCTCAGCCTGTCCTCTAATTACCCTCCCTCCCCAACAGCCTTCCCCAAACTCTGCTCTTTTCCCAAATTAATTAAAAGTTAATTTCAAGTTTTGAATACAAAGAACATTATATGGCTCAAAGCTCAACAGTTGTGATAAAGATACACTTTAGAAATACAATTTCAGGGGTACCTGGATGGCTCAGTGAGTGAGTGGCTGGCTTCAGCTCAGGTCGTGATCTCACAGTTCGTGAGTTCGAGCCCCTCATCGGGCTTTCTACTGTTCTCACCGAGTCCTAAGAACCAGCTTTGGGTCCTCTGTCCCTGTCTCTCTGCCCCTCCCCCACTCCCACGAGCGCGTGTGCGCTCTCTCTCTCAAAAATACCTAAGTGTAGATACATAGATGTATGTATGTAATTTCTATCCCTGTCCTGCTTCCCCGTTCCTCTTCCTCGTAACAAATTTAGTTTCTCATTTATCCTTCTAGTGCCCTTTGTTTCTGACCCCTGGGTGGTGAGGGTGAGGTGGGCCTGGCTGCAGGCTGCCTCAAGTTGACCCGGGATTTGCAGGCTGGGGCTGACCGAACCACTCCCCAGCCCAACAACTCTCTCGTGTGCTAGACAGCTTGCCACCAAGGTGCAGCGGGTGGGTGCCCACAAAGCATGATTGCAGAGGCAACAGGAAATGACATTCCATCCTTGGACATACATCCTTATTCACTGTCTGCAGAACCCTTCCAATGTACAGATGTGCTAAGCATCTAAGACCATGGGAGAGTGCTTAGTTCATACCTGGCATCAGGCAAGACCTTGTGAGGGATTCAAAATTAAGTAAGAAACCCGGCCAGGCAGGCCCCTACCCTTAGGGACTTTTCATGCCACTGCAAGTCAGTTCACGTGGCACCCCTACTCTGGGTTGGGGGTGGGGGCAGTTGGCAGTGCCACCCATGGTCACATAGGGGCCGTATCAGCAAATTGCTGGGTCAAGAGGCTGGAGAGGGTAGAGATGGGGACAGGGGAGGCTGCATAGAAAACTGCAGACATTGGAAGGGGCCGCATGGCAGGCGTGTTGGGATTTTCCGCACTTCCTGGGTTTCCCAGCTCAGAGGTCTGATGCCTGCTATAGATAGCTCCCCCGGGAGGGGTTATATGTGGGTGCAGTTTCTGGCAGAGCCCTCAAGGGCTTTCTCTAGGGAGGTGCAGAGCTCCCTCACCATCTGCAAGTCCCTGACAGCCACCCCACCTGCCCAGGGCCTCCTGCCTCTGAGGAAGCAGGGAGAAGCCTGCTGGGGCTCCATGGTGGTGGGGGCGCTCACTGGGACCCTTACTCACAGGAGGGAAGACCGGAAACAGACGTGTATTCAATAACTGGGGGCTGTTCAAGTCAGCTCTGGTCCCTTTAAAGTGTCGGCCACTGATCATAATACCTAAGTGGCATCAGGGCTTGGAGACACACGTGTGAAATACAATCGAGAGAAAAAGAAAGATGCGGGTCAGCAAGTACACACTGACAACAATGGTACAGCAGTCTTTATAAGCCTCTATTCCAGTTTCACCTCCTCCAGGAAGTCCTCCCTGGACCTGGCGCCTGGAACGCCTCCCACCGCTGTCCCTGTCAAACCATCCTACGCTCTCCCACGGAGGTCTGTGTTCCCTGGCAGACTTCGGTGCAAGGGAAGCCGCATTTCTTCGGTATCCTTGTTCCCAGGATCCGAGACGGAGTGGGTGCTCAGGGAATGTTTACCAAGTGGAGCTAAAGGAGAAGAGAATTTACAGTTCTCTGACAGCTATCTGGGGACAGCTTGCTCTTGAACATATGCAGCCCCTCCCATCAGGGCCCCCCTCCAGCCTCTGCAACACGCACAACCCGAGAGAGAGAGAAAGTCCCTCCAATCCCAGCAGATACGGACTTCCCTGAATTGAGAATTCCCAATCTAATACACTCTCGCCTTTTAAAGCTGGGAAATCTGGGCCCCGAAGAGAGCCCAGGCTGCAGTCAGAATCATAATCCAAAGCATGGCGTGCCTCCTCGATGTTCTGGAAAAGCCACACCCAGAAAGGGCACAGAGCCAACCCTGTGGAATTCAGGACGGTGCCCTTGATAAGAGCAGGGAGGTGTGGGTGCCTCGGGACAGCCCCGTGCGGACAGCTGTGAGCGGGCAGGCTGAGGGCCAGCCAGTGCTGCCGGGGCCTCTCGGACACAGCACAGCTTGTGCCTGCCAGCCGAAGTGCTGCCTGAGCTGGGGTCATCTGGGGTGCCCTGTTTACACAGGGACACAGACCTTCTGCCCCTCACCCCTCGGAATGTCTGCCTGTAGGCATGCCCGGCATCAGGCAGCTCTGCCCATGTGTACAGAGCAGCGCAGACCCCTGGGCACAAGTTCCAGGCAGGGAGGAGCAGGGGCGACAGAGGTCGGGGGCAGAGGTCAAAGGGCACACATTTATTTTCTAGAAGAAAGGCTAAAAGAATCAAGTTTCTTTCATTTTATTTTAAGAAGGACAAAAATTGTTATTAAAACATCTACATTATTATCAAGATACTAGACCTTATGAATATTTAATATTAAAGTGTGGTATTCTTAAATTTTTAATACACAGACATTTTAAAAGGACCATTAAATTGATTACTGTCCAGCTGAGAAATGCAGCGTCCCTCCTTCACCCTACCCCAAAGGGATACTCACATCAGGGGCGCCTGCCCCCCCATCACCATGTTTGAAGTCTTGTCCCTGCCTCCTGGCAGCGGGCACAGGCCCCAGATTCAACTCTCCAAGCCTCCCAGTCAGGGTCACGACGGAAATAATCACCCGCATCCTGTCCCCAGGCCCCCTGCCCCTGGCCCTGTGGGGGATCTGGCTTCAGCCAGGCCAGGGAGCCCCAGATCCCAGGGCCCCCTAGATGGGTAACAGGTTGACCAAGAAAAATCTGGACACGAATCCTATTCTTCTGGGCAGGAGACAAACACCAATCACTTTCTTCCCTGGAGCGCCACTGCTCTCTCCCGGCAAGGCTGGAGCGGTCGGGAAACGGGGCCTGGGAGAGGCCCCTCCTGCCCTCGCTGAAAATCACCTCCGACCCATGGCTCCAAGTCCCCGAATCTGAAAAATCCCTCTTAATTACACACCAGGATGGCTGCATTTTCTGGCCAAATTCTTTATCTTTAGCCCTCATTAGAAGTGACTCCTTGGATACCACACACATATATAATATTATATAGAGCGATATATTTAATACCTGTGTATATATGCATCACGGGGGCGACATATATACACACTAGAACGAGGCTGGTGACAACAGACTGCAACACCACGGATCAGGGAAAACAAGTGTCATCGACATTCACAGCCACGGCCCCCACCTCGGGTGTGCTCTCTCCTCCCCTCCAGCCACGCCACCAGCACGACTCTGCTGGCCTGCTGGGGGAAGGGGGCAGGGAGAGGAAAGGATGCATGCCACGATTACTGGGAAAGGCTGGGTAGTGACGGCAGGAGGAACAGGGTTCTCTGCGCCCGGGGTGCCCATAATCACATCACTGCTCACTATCGATCCTTGCTTGAGGAGAAATGAGGGGGATTCCATTCTCTCTGTCTCACCCCCCCACCCCTGACTCCAGCTGTGGTCCCCGGTTCCTTCCGGGGGGCCCCACTTCTCATGCCAATAGCGTGGGGCGTTCTGGAATGTCTCGGGAACCAGGGGAGGCCGGGTCTGCCCACAGGGGGTGGGATGGAGAGGAGGGGGTGCACGCAGACAGGTCAGACGAGAGGCATGGGAAAGGGCGTGGTGGCTGGAGGCAGGGGCGGGGGGTCAGCTGAGGTCCCAGGCAGCTGGGGGGCCGGAATCAGGGAGGGCTGGGACAGACAGGCATGACCGTATGTCTAGGTCTGGGGAGAAAGGGAAGGGGGCCATGCTGGGTCCTCAAGACAGAGGAGCTGTGTCCCATACTAGAGTGGCCCGTGGCACTCGTCACCCTTCTGTCCACATTCCCTGACCCCCACCCTTCCCCTTCTTCCCAGTACATCATGCAGGAGCTGAGCCCACAGGTGCCCTGCCTGTTACCACTGCCCCGAGCTGGCTGGGAAGTAACTTTCTGCTACAATCCCTACGACCATCCTCAGGAGGGGACAGTCCCTCTACAGGGTGCTGACACGGCCAATCCCGAGCCTCCCTTCCTCAGCCAACAGGTGTCAGTGCCTGGGGCCCCCATGGCACACTGATTCAGAGACTGTCATATCCCTGCCAAGAGCCTGGAGGCTCCACAGACCACTGGCCCTGGGCCTTTGGACTAGTTTGCCTCCTGGCGTTACCTTGTGCCGTGGGTGGGAGACCCTGAGCGGACACCCCTCCCTCCCAGGCCTGAGTCTTCCTATCTGCAATATGGGGGCTTGAGCTGACTCAGCTCCGGGGGCTCTTAGGACCTAAAGTCTACAGTTGGTGGCCCACGAGGGAGGAGGGCTGGGCTGGTGGCCTGACCGGAGAGGCTCCAGAGATCCTCTAACTGGGCCCTTCCCACTCTTCCAACCAGAGGGGAAACTGAGGCTCCAGAGGGCAAGCGACCAGTATTGTGTTCCCAACTCCACCCTGGGGCTGCATTTTAAAGCTAATTGGGGCCTCCAGCCCTCTGTTGTGTACGGATCTGCCCCCAGGGAGGTGGGGGCGAGGCGAGGTTGGGGCAGGGAAAAGGACCCTCCTGCTGCAGATTCAAGTGGGGACCCCAGGCTCCCCAGCCCTGAGCTTTGGGCCCCCGTTAGGAGCAGACAGAAGTTAAAGCTGTAGGCTGAAGCTGGAGGGGTCAGCCGGGCCCCTCCCTCCCCAACCAGGAGAGCCAGGGGCGGGGGCGCCTGCCGCAGGGCGAGGACCCTGGGAGCGCTTGGGGCTGCAGCGCGTGCACCTGGGTGTGCACACAGGTGGTGGGGGCAGAGGGGATGGACCGGGCCCTAGGGGGCCGGGGGCTGCCTGACGAGGGCGGCCCCCCACCCCCGGCCTGCCCTGGCCCTCCTACCAGGTCCTCTGTTCCCACCCCTGCCCCCTGACCCTAGGACTTCACCCAAGGCCCAGAGCCGGCCCTACTCCCCGGTGACGGCGGCGGCTGCAGGGCCTTCTGGGGGGGCCCCGGCGGCGCTCCCGTCCTCTTGCAGCAGGAAGTTGTATTTGCCAAAGTCGTCGTCCCGAGGGCACAGAAGCATATCCTTGCGGGCCTTGGCCAGCTTCTGCTTCAGCACCTCACGCCGGTCCAGCCACTCGGTGAGCTCCTCCTGCCCATGGGCGCAGCGGCACTTGTCCCCATCTGGGCAGGCCTTGCCCTTCTGGAGCCTGTGGGCAGCAGGAGGCTCACTGCCCAAGCCTGAGCCCTATCCACCACGGGCTGCAACCCTGGGCTGGCTGCCCCCCCCACCCCCACCCCAAGACAAGCATCTCCCTGGGCAGCCTCTGTCCTGGTGAAAGCTGGCATGTCGGGCCTTCTCGAGGATCTGCCTCAGGGCGGAAGGCAGGGGTCTGGCAGATGCGAGCCCACCGCGTCCCTCCCCATCCTGCCCCCCTGCTCCTCACATGCAGGAGCAGCTGTCTCTGGCCCGCCCCGCGGCCCTGCCCCACCTGTCGCAGAGCCGGAACTCGCCCATGGGGAAGCGGTAGGCCCAGCCGCTGGCGTCGCTGTCCGACGTGAAGACCTTCTCCTTGTGCTTCTCAGACTGGATGTGCTGCTGCCACTGCTTCTTGCTGTTGCTGTTCTTGCCGCAGAGCCAGCAGTGGTAGCCCATCTGCGGGCACAGCCGCCGTGGGTGCCCGGGCCTCGCCCTGCGCCTGGACTGTCGAGCCCGCCCCACGCCCTCCCAGGTGCGGCTCGGCCCCGGGGCCCGCGCATGCGCGAGAGCGTTACCATGATGTCGGCGTAGTCTGTGGGCATCTGGATCTGCTTCTCCCCTTCCCGAGAACTGATTGGGGTCCCTTCCCCTGGCTTCCCTGGGTTGTGTTTCTTCAGCCACATGTCATAGGTCTGCTGCATGTCCAGGACTGGTGGGAAATGGAGGCCAGAGTGCTCGTGAGAAGGGGACCCTTCATCCATTCTGGCCCAAGACACCCCCTGGACTCGGGAGCAGGGGGCAGCCCAGGCCTTGCTGTCGGGCAGGTGTAGTCTGAGGGGAGGGGGCGGGAGGAGGTCAAAGGGAGAGACAGCAGGTGCTCTTGGGCTGACTGATGATTTGGGGGGTCTGGCAGTGAGGGGACCCTGGGCCAGGCCCCCATCCTGCCCAGTCTCCCCACTCACTCTTGTTCTCCTTCATGAACGTCCACATGTCCCTCTCCTCCGGGCTGTGTGCGAAGGAGCAGTTCCCCACGTACTGGCACTTGCGGCCGTTCTGCGCGTGGATGCAGAGCTGCAGGGTGGGCGTGGGGAGAGCCTGCTGATTATGTTACAGCCCCAGCTGGCAGGCAAGCCCTGCGGCGGCCCCTTAGCACACCCTCAGCACCCCTGTGTGAGTTCCCACCACCACCCTGCACCTTCCCGGCGCTCACATCGTATTGCTGTGGGAAGTTGCGAATGGATGGCAGCGGCCTCACCGACACCCATTTCCTCTTGGCTTTTGACATCACCAGGAGCACCCGCCGCTCCTTGGTCCAGCTGTAGGACAGAGCCGGGAGGGAGATGGTTGGGGAGAGCTCAGGGCAAAGCCTCGGGCTATGTGACGGTCCATGAAGAGCCCTGGGCTCCTTACTTATGACGCTGGGTGCCCCCCCCGCCCGCCCCCAGCCCCTCATGGCGCCGGGCTCACCAGTGCCGGGCCTTGGCGCTACAGTACTTGAGGTCTTTGTCAGGCTCCACCACTTGCCCATTCCTCCAGCACTGGCCACACACAAACTTCATCTGCAGGTCGAAGGTGCTGGGCCCATGTGTCCGAGGCGCACCCTGTTGGGGAAAGGGGCTGGTGAATCCACAGGCACCAGGGCTGAGGCCTGGAGTCTGTCACGCAGGTGGCCTCCAGCAGTGTTAGGGCCACCCCAGAGCCTTAGAATGAGCCAGTCCACGACCATGTACCGGTGGGAAGTAACCTCCCCATTCCAGGGCACATGGCCTCTCAGTGTGGGAGCCGGGTCTGGGACAGGGCTCCGGACTCCTGACTGAACACTCTGCCTTATCCAGCTGGTCCCCGTGGATCTGCTCTTTGCAGCTGCTGGCATTTCCCTGAGTGTGGGGCATGCTTTTGTGCATGCTGTTCCCTCTGCCTGTAATGCCCTTCCTTTTTACTTCGTCAGCCTTAATCTGGAAACTTTCAAACCTCAGCTCAACCATTACGCCCTCCCTAGAGCTCTCCTCTAAGTGGCAGCTGCCCATCCCCGCCCCCCCAGCACCTGAACCGCCTCGTGCTGATCAGCTTATCTAGTTACAAGGGCTGGGTGGGCGGGCAGCAGGGCCCAGGTGGGAAGCCACTTGCACAGGAGCCTGGCTTGGGTGGTGGCACAGACTTCTGGGCAGCCCTGGTTCCCCAGGGCCCCACCCTGTTCTCTCCCCATCCTCTGCTCCGGCCCTTCCTTTGCAGGTGGGAGGGCCTGGTCCTCATGCCTAGGATGGGGGCAGGAGAGGAGGTGGGGGAAGTGGCCACCAGCCTTGTCTCCTGCCACTTGGAAGCCCCTCACCCAGCTATATTGGCTAATCCATGGATTCTCCTGTCATCTTGGGCCTCCCTGTCTCCCTGGAGCCTTAGATGTGGGGTTACTCCTCCAGGGGGCCCTCTCTCCTCCAGGCTGGAGGGGATCCATTCCCTACCATGGGAGTACTCTGTGTCCCTGGCACTACCTGGCTCGGGGCCTGTCCCTGAGCAGGAAAGGGCTCTGTCCACGTGTGTGACCTGAGCCCTGGCCTGGTGCTGGGATGCTCACAGGCTGGCTCGACCCCAGGACAACCAACCTGTCACCTCGGTAACAAGGCAGAGGCACACGGTCGTAGCTGGGGCATGGCCTGTGCTAGAGCGGGCGGGAGGTTCTCCTCATCACTACTGATTCTTACATGTTCCACTGGATTCTCCCAGAAGCCTGAGGGAACCCATTTCACAGGCAGGGTAAGTGGGGACTGCTCTAACAAACAGTCACACCAGCTCACCGGGCTTCCCTTTCCATGAAGGTACAGCCTCACCAGCTGCTTGCTGCAGCCCTGGGAGGTAGGTGGGTTCATTCCCATTTGATTGAATAGAAGCAGAGGCTCAGGGAGGTTACGAACCCCCCACAGGTACGTGGCCTGAGGACAGGGACCTGGCGAGAGGCGGGTGCTCCTGCTTCTTTGTGGGCTGGCACAGTTATGCGGCATGGGCACCCAGCTGCAGCAGCTCCCACCCTGCCATCTCGTTCTCAGCCTCATGGTGCTACTGGCCCTGCTCTCTGACGGCAGCCACGCAAGACGGCTCAGGCCCTGGTCACGGCCAGGCCTGGAACAGGAGCCCTACTCTAGAGCCAGGCCCAAGGGTGGCATCCTGGGGGGGGAGCAAGGTGGTGCCGCTGGCAGCGAGAGGGGCTTGAAGCCAGTCATGGCACCCTTGGGCAGCCAGGCCTGCCCCCGTTCCTGGGAACCTTGGCAGCAGCCCTGAGTAGGAAGAAGGGTAGAGGTGGTGAGGACTCCGAGTTCTCTTAGAAGATAACACTGCAGGTCCGACCTAAGCCCCTCACTGCTTCCCAGCTGGGATCCTGGCCAGGAGCAAAAAATAAACCGCATGGTAGGGAGGGGGAGGGGAAAAGAGGATTGCACAGGAAGGGACGGAGGAGGGGCGCAGCCAGGAAGAGGGAGACGAAGAAAAAGGATCGGAAAGAAGGGCTGAGGAGAGCGGGGGGAAGTCCCAAGGGGGCCAGGCAACCCCGTGGGTACACGTGGCCTGGAGAGGGGGTCGTCCCTCATGTGTGGATGGCATGGGGGCCTCACCTCACACTATCTCTGGGGCCTGACACCACCCCTTCTGTCCCCACTGTCATCTATGGCTATAATGACCCCAGCTCTTAGGGAGCATATGAGGGTCAGGACGGCAGGCCTGGTGCAGAGCAGGGACCCAGCAAGCCACAGCTTGGTCAGCTGCTGCGACCCTCACACCCACCCTGGGAGACGGCAGGTAGGATTATGACCCCATTTTATGGGTGAGGAATCCTCGGGGGGGTGGGAATGGTGCACGGTTGCGGGGGAGCTGAGTGAGCTCAGGACGAGATGTCAGAGAACGAGGCATTTACTCCGCTAAGTGTGCCCCTGGGTAGGCCTCTAGTATGCTCCGAGACTCGGTTTCCCGGTCTGCAACTGCCACAGCTCACTTCCCCAGGCGCAGGGTGAGGATCAAAAGGGATGGAAGGTGATATACTCAGTGGGTACAAAGTTTGAGGAGAACCAGGATATTCACCTGGTCTCAAGGCATCTCCCCAGAAGGTACTTACTAACTACAAAGGGGGAAAATGTAACTTCACAGGAAAGAAGGCTCTACAGTAGAGGGACCTTTAATCAAGTGATCACCAGTAATGAGACAAATGGAGGTGACCGGCCTCCTGAGGAAGTGGACATCACCTTTGGGGTTGGAGGAACCATCGATAATCCCAAATGGAGAGGGCTATTTTTTTTTTTTAATGCTTATTTATTTTGAGAGAGACAGAGACAGAGAGAGGGAGAGAGAATCCCAAGCAGGCTCTGAGCCGTCAGCACAGAGCCTGACCGTGGGGCTGATCTCACGACCCGAGCCAAAATCAAGACTCAGATGTTTAACCAAACTGAGGCCCCCGGGTGCCCCTGGCTGGACCTTATATGAGAGAGATGCTCTTCAAAACCATCAGCGTCACGCAAGAAAGACTGGGGGACTGCTCTAGGTTACAGGAGACCAGACAGCACGACAATTAAATGCAGCGTCACTTGGGATCCAGGGACAGTTCACCAAATCGGAATAAATAGGACATCATAATCTGGAGAATCACACCGATGTTAGTTCTGTGATGCAGATCACTGTACTGCGGTTGTTATGTAAGGCAGTGTCCTTATTTTTAGGAAATACACACTGAAGTATTTGGGGGTGATGAGGCATCTTGTCTACAACTTACTCTCAAATGATTCAGAAAAAGGTATGTTACAATTGCAGATCAGTGTCTCTGTGGATGTACATGTATAAACAGGACAAAGTGAGCGTGGAACGTAGTAAAACGGTTAATATCTGGGGAATCCAGAAACAGGCATACGTGAATTCTTTGTACTCTTCTTACCAATTTCTGGCAAGTCTGAAATTATGTTTAACTGAAGGAGTGGGGAGTGGCTCTCGGGGGCCTGATCCCACCCCCCTACCCCCAGGGCCGATGCGGGGCCTTACCAAGCTGCTGCTGGCCTTCCCTGCATGGGCCTCCATCTGCTGCCAGTATTTCTTGGATTCCTGGACAATGTCTTCGTGGGTCATGCCTGTGGAGGGCGGGACCAGACGCGGGCATCCGTGAAGTAGCGCAGCGAGAAAGGCAGGGGATCTTCAAGGGGCCGCGCCCAGGCACAGGCCCAGACGCCCCATCCCCCAGGCCGGCCCTGCCACAGAAAACGTGGGGTGCGGGCAGAGCACTCAGCCTCTCTGGGCCTATTTGCTTGTCTGCAATTGGGAATGGAGGACCCGCTCGAAGCCCTCCCAGGGAGCAGGAGCAGAAAATGTAGCCAAGAGTAGGAAAATGCGAGAAAGATGTTGGCCCTGCAGCACGGCGCGGTGGCCCTCCCGCCCTCATGCCAGCGACCCTGTCTCTATGGGCAGCTGCTCAGCACCGTCCTTGACCTCCACCTCGCTCAGTGGGCCTCAGGCCTCACTCCTGCCTGGCAGCCTCTAGCCCATTGGCTCTTAGGGCTCCGTGCCTGGCCCAGCCTGGCTCCCTAGCTCACCGACGGACCACTGCAGGTCAGCAAAGGGGCACACCACCTGCCTGGTGGCCCAGACCCTCCCAATCTGACTGCTGACACTGAGCCCACCCTCTTGAGGTACAGCGTGGAGCCTCTTCCAGGAAGCACACCCTGCTCCCATCCCCTCCAGTCTCTTTCTCGGACTGATTTCCTTTCTTTAAAAAAAAATGTTTTTTCTACTGTTTTTATTTATTTTTGAGAGAGAGAGAGCATGAGCAGGGGAGGGTCAGAGAGAGAAGGAGACACAGAATCCGAAGCAAGCTCTAGGCTTCGAGCTGTCAGCACAGAGCCCGACACGGGGCTCGAACCCATGAACTGCATGATCGAAGCTGGATGCTCAACCGAATGAACCACCCAGACGCCCCGATTTCCTTTCGACCCTGTCCAGGCACACTCTCCATGGTGGCTGCTTGTCACTGGAGGCTTATTCTGGTCAGGCACTGTCCCTGACACCCATTTTTCTTGCTGATGATTCCCAAACATGTATCTCTAACCCAGACCTCTGTGGTGAACTTCCACATCCAGCTGCCTGCTCAACATCTCCACTTGACATTCAAGATGTAGTTCAAACTCCCCACATCCCACACTGAGCCCTGACGTGACGACCCCCCCACCCCAAACCTGCCCCTCCTGCAGCCCCCCCCCCGAGAACATGGCAACCCCATTCTTCCAGTTACTCTGGTCAAGAATCTTGCAGCTGACCTTGACGCCATCTTTTGTCTCATACTTCACATCCGGTCCATCAACAACTCTGGCTGCCTCCACCATCAACACATCCTCAGAATCTGATCACTCCTTCCTTCCACCCTGCTGCTGTGACCCTGGCCTGAGCCACACCTTCCCTGCCCCCCCACCCCGTCTGCCCTAACCCCTCCATTCTCCACCCAATAGCCAGAGTGAGTTTTGAAAAATACCTATCAAACACTATACCTCTACCCACTTAAACCCTCCAGACCCTGCACGTCCTATTTAGAACAATCCGAACTCCATGGATGGCCTAGAGACTTGTACACACGCAGGTCCCCACCTCCCTCGAGGCCCTCCTCCCCCCATATGCTCAGCCGCTCCGCTCTCACAGACCTTTCTGTACCAAGTCCAGCCTCAGGGCCTCCCGCCTTGCCACTCCCTCTGCCTAGCATGCTCCTCTGACCTTTCCTGGCTCCAATGCCACCCTCCTCAGAGAGGCTTTCCTTGACCTTCTGATCCCAAATGCCCCAGCCTGAGTCCCTCCCCATCCTGTCGCTCTGCCTTACTTCCCTCACAGCATCTGAAATTACATAACCCTATTCCATCAACTCTAAGAAGACATCGATTGTTAGATGCACCATTATCTTATGTGACACCCCCCAGAACGCTAATCAGACGACAACCTGCGGTGGGGAGCGGCGGGGGGATACGTGCGTCCTAGAACAGACGGACCCGAGGTTTATTCCCTACTTGTCCTGCCTGCCTTGCCCTCGCTTCCAGATACCAGGAGTTCTGTGAGAGCAAGGACCTCGAGCAGTTCTTGCTCAGTCCCTTGACGCAGAGCAGGGACACTTGTCATCTTATTAGATGAGTGAGTGAGTATCTTTT
The DNA here is from genome assembly GCF_006229205.1 of Suricata suricatta. Classification (NCBI taxonomy): domain Eukaryota; kingdom Metazoa; phylum Chordata; class Mammalia; order Carnivora; family Herpestidae; genus Suricata; species Suricata suricatta. The sequence goes on from NC_043709.1 coordinate 6,874,044, forward strand.
CATCTCCTCAGCTTGGAGGTGGAGACCAGGACAGCCAGTTCAGGGATGAGCAAATGGAGGCGCAGCCAGGGGGAAGCGACTTTGCCGATGACCAACCAGGCAGCTGGCTCTGCATCCTCTCCCTTTTCCACGTGCGTCCCCCTGGCATGGCCTGCATAGGGGTCAACCCAGGACCATCCAAGCCTGGAAGCTCACTGAGAGCAAGCCTGTGTGTCCCCTGTGTTGTGTGTGTGTGTGTGGGGGAGACCCGCTCTGGCACAGGCACCCCTCCACTGACCACCCCTCCTGAATGTGAGTCCCCCTCTGCCACCTGCCACGGGCCGGCCCCTCTGCCCCCCGCCCGCCCCCGCCCAGCCCCCTCACCCGAGTACTGCTGCAGCAGCCAGACTTTGAGCTCGATGAAGCTGTGGGCGAAGTGGCAGCTGTCCTCCCGCAGGCAGCCGTAGCGCACCTCGTGGCGGCACACATCAAACTGGAAGTGCTCCTGGAACTGGCGGATCTTGGAGTACTTGAGGGAGGTGGAGCGGACGATGTGCACCAGGCACCTGGCGGAGGGGGCGGGGCGCACAATGCAGTCTGCAGCCCCTGACCACCCCCCGCTGCCATCCCCACCATTCCGGACGGGGCTGTCTCCCCAGTGCCTGGCAAGCCTGCGGGAAGAGGCTTCCCCCTGGGTGTTCCTGCCCTGTTAATTGCTTCTAGAACACGACAGCACAGTAGGCAAGACGTGGGGGTCCTACGCTCAGCTGTAGGCTCCTCCCCTGGCCTCCAGGAAGGGCCAGCTCAAAGGTGGAGCCACCAGCAGGAGGCCACAGATGCCACCTGCTACGAGGCTGGGAGAAGGGAGGGCCTGCAGGTAGGAGAAAGGGCAGGCTCCCCAGCTCGAATGCCACTCCGGTCGCCAGACGAACGATCATAGAGCATCTCCTCTGGGACAGGAATTTAATTATGCTCACAGCAACCCTAGCAACTTAAAGACAGGGAAAGCAAGGGTCACACGCAGGGCATAAAACAGGACATGGACCAGGCTGGGATGTAGACCCAGGTTTGTCTGACCCCAGGGTCTGGGCTCTATCATCCATGCTGGGGCGGAGCCAAGGGGAGTCAGAGGGAGCAAAGGTTGGGTGTCAGACCTGGCCCAGCCTCTCCCACTCGCTGTCCAACGCCTATGTCACGACAGTGGAGGGCACCAGACGGGAGTCAGAGATGTGGCCTCCCACGTGCCTGTTGCGTGAACTACTCCCGAGCCTCATCAGTACAACAGAGACTGTGTCTCCTCCCTCGCGAGACTGAGGAGACCCTTCAAATACCCATTGGAATACATCTCTCAATAAATGGGGTTTCGTGCTTTCCAGGTGGATGCTGGATCCGAGCCCTGAATTCTGCCCCTTGCCTTGGCACCCTAGGCCCACCCTCTGGCCTCAGTTGCTCCCCAGGCGCCTGAAGTATCCCAGGCCTCCATATGCCCCTGCTCCCAGGCCCAGGCTGTGGGCCCCACTCACTTGTTGTTGTGGAAGCTGTGCTTGGCAGCCAGGTTGGAGCAGACAGACGGGGAATCCTTGGTGCCTTTGCTGATGATCCGGGGCTTACTGTCAAAGCAGATCTGCCCGGGGAGGGGGCGGGCTGGGACCTGGGACCTGGCATGGCCACCCGGGGAGGGGGTGGACAGGGATCTGGCATGGCGACCTGGGGATGGGGAGGGCTGGGTCCCTGCAAGCCCTGCCCTGAATCAGGGGAGTGAGGAAGGGAACCCCAGGTTCCGTGATTCCTAGCTCTCTGGCTCTAGCTCACCGACAGCCTGGACTGTGGCTCTCTCTGGTCCCACCACCCCAAATGCCTGGGGTGGGGCTGGGAGGGATAACTCCAAGTCTCTGAGCCTGTTTCCTCAGCTGTAAACTGGGAAGTAACCATGCCTGATAACCCCCGGGTTGACTGGGAAGCTCAGAAAGGACATGACAGAAGGGCAAGTGCTTTGTAGAGCACACAGCTGCCAGCACACACAGTTTCCAGCTGACTACTCTGACGGGAGTGGCCAGTCCCCCTGCTCTAGGAGTTCGGGGGAAGGGCCGGCTGTGCAACGGGTCGGGGTTGGGCTGAGCTGCACCTGCAGCCCGGATCCAGGGCGCTTGCTCCATGGACATGGGCCTGACGCGGTCACTGCCCTCATCACACTCTGATCGGGCAGGGGAAGCAGGGGGCCAGGGAGGGTACAACACAGGGAGGGTACTCCAGGGACAGAAGACAGACAGCCTGGACACAGGCAGGGAAGCGGGCAGGAAGGTGTCACGGGCACTGGAGTTGGCACAGAGAGACAAGTGGGTGTGGGGAGGATGAGTAAAAGCCCCTAGTGCTGAGCCTGGCCTTTGATAGTCAGAGGATGGAAAGAAGGGGTATGATGATCTCTTTCTGGCCTCAGTGTCAGCCTCCCCCAAATGAGGGCGCTGGATAGGATCTGAGCTTTAGCATGCTAGGGTCCTACGGGCCTTTCTGACAGTCCAAGGATCTACCGATTCTAAACTCGGGCCTCCCAAACCCACAGGCCCCAGGATGGGAATTCTATTATGGAGCGCGCCAGAAAGCCCCTCCCCAGCCCCCTGCGCGCCATTGACCGTGGAGGTGGTGGGCGAGTGGGCGGTACCTCACAGAGGAAAGTGAAGATGCCCTGGTGCTCCTTGAGGAGCTTGGCGATGGTGAGGCTGCCGCGCTTGACGCCCCCCAGCGGGTCAAAGAGCAGGTCGCGGTTGAGGGTGCCCTTCCGCTCCTCTGTCCACACGTCGATCTCCTCCTGATGGTAGGCGAAGGTGCAGTTATCCCCGTACTTACAGTCCTGCTTGTTAATCATGTCTGCAAAGAGGCAACAGGACACACGTTCTGCCAGGCGGGACGGCAGGCCGCAAAGTCCCTGGGACCACCGCCGCGGCAGGCTGGGGCCAGGCCCATCTCCGCCATGGGTGGGGGCGCTGCTCATCACAGGACTGGGGAGGGGTCCAGCGGCAGAGCAGGGGGAAGCCCTTCCCAGGCCAGGTCCCTTCTTTGCTCTGCACCCGTGTTGGGGGGAGGACCTGTTTTTCCACCTACAAAGCATGCAGTCACCCCACTCTGGCGCCTCACCAAGTCACCTCGTGGGGGTCGGGCAGGATGAAAAGGGTAAGAGGCTATCCCAGAGGACTACGGCCGCTATATACACACGCTAGGTTTTCTGCTACTATCCACCAGGAAAACACCGCTGGTTAAGGGCCGGGGCAGACTTGGGCTGGGATCCCCTATGATTCCTCAGCTGTCTATCCCATAAACAGAGAACTGGGTTGTTGTGGGGATAAAGTGCAAAAATAAATAAAATACCTGGGGACCAGGGGCGCCTGGCTGGCTCAGGCGGTAAAGCGTGTGACTCTTGATCTCGGGGCTGTGAGTATAAGCCCCATGTTGGGTGTGGAGCCTACTTTAAAACAAAAAACCCAAAAACCCGAAAAACTCCTGGGGACCAGAGGGTGGGGGGGGCAGCAGGCTCACACCCCAGAGCCCTTCCGTTTCCTGGGGGTAGGAACTGTTTTTCTTCCTTTCTCTCCCCTGCTCACACTCTATGCCTGTGCTGCCACATCCTCCTGCCAGGCTGCAGGCACACAAGGACAAAGGAGCCAAGGCGCGGATGACCACCGCGGGCTGCTTCGTGTGGGCGTCAGCTCTGCAGGGAATGGCTTCCTAAGACCCGGGTGCCGCAGGACCAGGTTCAAAGGAGTCAGGATTCGGCATGTATCTGGGGGGTGGTTAGGATGCAAAGGGGGCTCGTAAGGCTCACGGAATTCGACCTCACCCACACCAGCCAGGGGACAGCTGAGGCCTTCAAGCCCGGGAGGGACATGTCCTCAAGATCCTGCTGGGAGGACAGGGAGCTGGTCCAGAAAGCCTGGGGCTCCTGCCATATGCTGGGTCGGGGGACAAAGGTGGAGCCTCCCGAAACCTCAGTTTCCTCCCATGGAGTTGTGAGGAGGCGTGACGGTGCGCACACAAGGCGACACGATAAAGCGCTCTGCACGGTCGGGACTGTTGGTGCACTGCCACTTCGGGCCACGAGGCTCGGTTGGGGAACAGAAGACCTCAGATAACGTATGTGACAAACGTCCATTAAATACTGGCCAAATGCACATGAGCCAGAAGTGAAGACAATGACAACATATGAAGCTTTAAAAGCTAATATTATCCACTTTTAGTGGATAAAACTTAAACTTAAAAATGTAAAACTGATAATGAAAAAATAAAAACAAATAAATACAGGCACCTGGGTGGCTCAGTCGGTTAAGTGTCTGACTTCAGCTCAGGTCATGATCTCGCAGTTCGTGGGTTAAAGCCCCATTTCGGGCTCTGTGCTGACAGCTCAGAGCCTGGACCTTTCTTTGGATTCTGTGTCTTGCTCGCTCTATGCTCCTCCCCTGCTTGTGCTCCCTCTCTCTCTCAAAGATAAATAAATCAATTTACAATAAATAACCAAATAAAATTTTAAAAAGCTATTATTTATCAAGCCCTTTACTATATGCTGGTCTCAAATGCTTTACATGAGGGGCACCTGGATAGCTCAGTTGGTTAAGCGTCTGACTTCGGCTCAGGTCATGATATCACGGTTTGTGGGTTTGAGCCCCATGTCGGGCTCTGTGCTGACAGCTCAGAGCCTGGAGCCTGCTTCACATTCTGTGTCTCCCTCTCTCTCTGACCCTCCCCTGCTGACAGTGTCTCTATCTGTCTCTCAAAAATAAATAAAAGACATTAAAAAATAAAAAAAAAAATGCTTTACGTGAATTCTCTCCACGTCTCTCCGACAGCCCTTTGCGACCCCACAGAGGTGACAGCAACTACTCTCCGTGAGCTGCCTGATCCTCACACTCAGTAGGGGCTCCAGCTTGAATGGAACATCCAGAATGTTCCTTCCTGTCTGTGGAGCTGCCAGGGTGGGGGCCAGAGGCTCACTCTGGTATGGAATTCATCGTTGGTGAATGGCCACCTGCCTACCAGTGACGCAGGGCAGGGCCCCAGCTGGGCGTGGGGCTGAGGCCCCGCTGCAGCCCACCCACCTTTGCACAGGTAGTAGGAGCCCACGAAGCTGGTCTTGGTGGGCCGGGGCCGGATCCGCTTCCACGTCTGGTCCTCAGAGCTCCGGAGCCGGCCCAGCAGGATGTCCCGCTTGCACTTGTGCTCTAGGCCCTCCCGGTAGGTATAGTCGCCCGCCCTGGGGCCTGTGGGGACACGTGGACAGAGACAGACTTCAGATGTAGAACTGAAGGGTGACAGCAGATGGACCCAAGCCATGGGAATCGGGCTCCTGCCTGAAAACCCACCTCCTTCACCTGGGCTTCCCGCCAGTGCCTGCCACACCCTTCCTGGCCACAGGCTCCCTGGAGCGGAGGTGAGGGGAGGCCCCCTCCAACGCACCCAGCCCCTTTCCTGACCCCCCAGTGAGCCAGACATTTCAGTGTTTCCCTAGAAGGAACTGTGAAGACAGTACCTGGCAGAGAGCAGGCCCACCTCTTTCCTGTCCTGCCCAGAATGGCACTGCCCGCTGTCCCCCTCCCCCACCCTGCTCCTGCCAAGTCTTCTGACCCAGGGCCTCCTCTCCCCTGACAGTGAGGAAATAGCCCTTGTGGGGACCAGCAGGGGCATGGCCGTTCATGGGGCGTTTGTTGGCTCCTCCAGCGCAGGGGCAGCGGGCGTGTGGACTGTGGAGACAGTCTGAGGTCCGTGTGAGGAAGAACTTGGTCGTGGGCATAGCCATCCAACAAGATGGCGCTCTGTCCCTGCCGCCGGCAGTCCCTGGGAGCTTTGGTGGGGTGACTCTCATGGGCGACGTGTATGTTCAGGGAGATGAAGGGGGAGGTCTCCCAGTGGGCAGGGACGACAGCAACTAGACAACCTCTAAGGTCCTGTCAACCCTAATACCCCTGAGACAGAGAATTCTAGACTGCTAAGACTTTTAAGCCTGGCATCCCAAGAGAGCATCACATGAAACCTTCAGGGATTCTGGAAAATGAGTCTTAGACTAGAATTCTGAGATTCCAGGTGTGCTGAAAATGGTGTCCCGGCATTGGGCATCTATTCCAAACTGCTTCTGTAGCCTCCCTTGGATTTGGGGGCTGGGGATCTAGGAACCACATTTCCCAGACTCCTTTGCCACCTGGGCTCCAGGCAAGGTTGGCATTCGCCCAGGGAGTTGCACTCATGTGAGAAGCGGACCAAGAGGCGGAGGGGAAGGGAGGTGTGTGGGGGCTGGTGTGCTCCTGCAGTGGCCGGCCGGCCTCACCTCCATGGCCAGGCACCAGCCTCCGGGCTGTGGGCGGCCGGGTACAGACCAGAAGGTCCAGCAGCCCCCCGATCACGGTGTGGGAGCAGTGCAACCCAGCTCCGGTCCTCAGCTTGTGGAAGAGCGGTGTAGAGGCCAGTGGGGCCTCCCAGCCCCCACTCCTCCAGCTCTTCCAGCAGGCTTTTTTTTTTTTTACATTTATTTTTGAGAGACAGAGCACGAGTTGGGGAGGGGCAGAGAGAGACAGGAGACAGAATCCGAAGCAGGATCCAGGCTCTGAGCAAGCATTCAGCAAAGTCTGATGTGGGGCTTGAACTCACGAACCCTGAGATCATGACCTGAGGTGAAGTCGGACATTTAACCGACTGAGCCACCCAGGCACCCCTCTTCCAGCAGTTTTGAAAGCCCCAAACTCCCATATTCTGTCCCATCCTCCCCCAACCCCCACCTGCTTGAAATACCCGGAGGGGCTTCTGTTTTCCCAAGCTTCTGACGGGTACACTAGTGTTCTGTCATTTTGGAATGTGATACTCTCAAAGTTCCCAGTATCTCAGGGCAGAGGGGTAACATTACCTGTTTTAGGGTAGCAGAGTTGGCAGGCCTGCTTGAACTCGTGGGTGGCAGCCAAGGGGTTCTTGATGAGCAGGGCGGTGTTGGGCATGGAGGGCTCTGGCTGGGATGGGAAGAGGGTGGCCATTTTGGGCACTGGGCCATGGCCGGAGCCACCAGAGCCAGCCTGGGCACCAGAGGCCGGGGTGGGGCTCCCAGACCACGCCCCCCCATCCCACCCAAGAGCAGAACTGTAGCCCAATACCCTTACATTTCTCCTACCCTCCTGGCCAAGGAATTCCTTATAACATGATCCAAGAATCTATAACTTAGGGATTGGACCAGCCAAGTGGGGTTACTTGGGTGACTGGGATCTTGGCCCAGAATCCTCCTTTGAGCAAAAGCCCAACAGGAAAGCAGAGAAACAGAAATGGCTTGACTGGGGCCTGTGCACTTGCCCTCCCTACTCCCTACAGATAGCTCCCAAGCCCCCAACGCATCAGCAGATGGGGAAGGAGGCCAAGACTCAGACAGGTTAGGTTACTTCCCCAGGACCACACAGCCAGTGTCTAGGCCGAGGCCAGAGTGCAGAGCGCAGGCTGCCTGACACTTGCTTGAGTGCTCTCCGAAACTCAGAACCTGGCTGAGTCCCAAGAACAGGCACGTGACTAACCCTGGAGAAGTTACTTAAGCCCTCTGAGCCCCAACGTCGTCTTCTGTTGGACAAGGGTTGGGCTGTGCCCTCAGCTCACCCTCCCAGCAGGTGGCTCAGCCTGGAAGGGCTAGGAAGACACCATCTCTGGCCCATCCATTCCAAGGATGCCTCTCCTTGGGAGACGCAGCACCCCATCTCATGCAGGAGGCTCACCCCCACTCTAAAGCCCACAACCACTTCCTGGCCACCACTGGGAGGGCCCAAGGTGCCTGGTTGCGGATCTGCACCAAGTACTCACCGAGGGCGCTGGTTTCTGAGTACCACTTGGTGGACGATGGTCCTGGGACTTGGTTTCCTCTGAGCAAGAAAACACAGGGGTCACCTGTCCTGCTCTGAAGGGCGTTGAGAAGCCCTCCGAGGACATCTTTGTAGGCATTTCTAACACGTAGAAACTACCCAGGCCACACATCCTTTCCTATTTGTGCTGATCCCTGACTCTACCCTCAAGGCCACTGCCCAGGGACAGAGAATGTCCCAGCCCGAGCATGTATGACCTGTGCTTACCTCCTGTGGCCCCCACTGCCCCTGGGAGAAAGCCCAAGCTCTCAGCTCAGCTCAAAGGTCCTCTGACACCAGCCTCAGGTCTTCCAAGGTCTCCCCACCCCCGACCCTCTGGTTGACTACTCTGCTTGTCGGCCAGTCCATCCATCAGGCAGGCCTGGATCTTACTGTTCTTTTAAGACCTTCTCCGGCAAGACCTTGCTCAGCCACTACCTCCTCTAGGAAGTCTCTGACCCCAGAGCTGAGTGAAGCACATCTGTGCCCTGAAGCCTCATGAATCCGTGAGCCAGGAGCCCCCTGGGCTAAATCCGTCTGTCAGAAAGCTGGTCCAGCAAGGGCCCAGACAGGTCTGCTTCCTCTCTGCATCCCTGGCACCCAGCTCAGAGCAGTGATGAAGGAGCCAGCGGGCTCACACCCCTTCCCCCGGCCTCAGAACCATCCCCATGGGATCCTGCCAGCCTGGCAACGCCAGGGCCCCAGAAGTCTGGGCAGAGAGCATCGTACTGCAAGTCTGAAGTCCTGGCCTATCCCAGCTGTGCTGTTTGATCTTGAACAAGACACCCATCCCCTCTAGCCTCAGCCCCACACTGTGCTGAGCACTGCAGGAGACACAGCAACTCAGAGGCTGTGACTCCGGACCACGATGGGGTGAGAGGGCCTGGGCTTTGGCCGAATAGAGCCATAATCCCAACTCCACTGCCCAGAGGCTGGGGATGTGGTGGCACTTTGAGAACGGTCAAGGGGGTGGGGAGGAATGTGCCTGCCCAGGCCTCACCCACAAAGGAGTTGGGCTTGTCCAGGGAGCCACGGGTCGACCCAAAGCTGTCGAGGGCATCCAACCGGGTATCCGAGTACGGCAGCAGGTCGAGGGAGTCCAGTGCAGAGCCTGGGGGGTCGAGGGCATCCAGCACAGAGGCGGCCAGCTTCTTGGAGGGGTCCATGACGAGGCCAAAGGAGGCAGGGGGCAGCGGGCTGGAGACGGGGATGGAGCCGCCCACTACGGGTGGCAGCAGTGGGGTCCCACCGGGGAACACGGGGATCAGCTGGGGCAGCTCGCTGGGCATGCCGCTTCCAGGCAGGCCTCCCTGGACCAGGGACTGTGAGGTGGGGAACAGAGGGAGGGGTTGGAGGAGAGCGTGACCACCCAGGCCTGGGCAGAGACAGGCCCTGTGGGCCCCAGGCAAGCAGACTCCTCTGAGCCTCAGCCCAGACCCATCCCACGAGCGGAGCCAGGGATCTTTATGGTCTCTCTGATTGTGCATTCTAGAGCTTGAAGTTTGTACCCCAGGCGAGTCCCTTTCCCTCCTCAGGCCTCAGTTTCCCCAACTGTGATATGGGGATGCGATCCTCCCTCCACCCCTTGCGGGACAGGCGATGAAGGTGCTGGGGTCCTGGGTGGGGGTGGGGATCAGGGAGCAGAAGAATAGCACAGCTCACCAGTGAGTCAAGGAGGGTGTCCAACTCCGGACCAAAGACATCGCCGTCGGAGAAGTCGTCCAGGCTCTCGGTGCCAGGGAGGGCCCTGCTGCTGCTGTCCAGGGGGGCCAGCAGGTCCAGAACGTGAGGGAACAGGGGCATTGTGGGGGTAGAGGGGAGGGGGGCCGGGGAGCCTCGCAGGTCCACGTAGCAGTCTGTGGAGGGGAGGGTGGGCTCAGCAGCTGCAGGGGGTCCTGCTTGGTGGGGGGTGGGGTGGGGAGGTGTCCCAGGGCCCTAGGGTTCTCCGGCAACACCTTCCCTCCTTTCCCTAGCTCCTGTCAGGAAGCCTGTCTGTCCTGCTGGGCTGACCCCACAGCTGGAGGCTCAATCACAGTGAAGGAAGGGCTCAGTGGAACCGGAAAGGGCTCTTCAGTCCTACGACAGCTCTCCAGTGGGCCTGGCCCAGTGCCTGAATATCGGACCTCTGGGCTAAGCAATGCCCTCTCTAAGGGCCACTTTTTAAATGTGACCCTTCCTGGAAGCTAGTGAGGAAGAGAAGGGGATTCTCAGTTGGGGGAGGGGCTGGCCTGGAGTGGAGAACAAGAGACCAACGTTACTCCACTGTGTGGCAGACCCCCACCCTCCGTCCCTGGGGGGGGAAACCCCAGCGCAGGGAGCCCTTGGCTCCGGGCTGGGAGGGGCTGGAGCCTTCCCTGGGGCCCCATCTCTACCCTGTCCCCTCAAATCAGGGACACTACCTGTTTCGATGTCATCTATCGATCCCAATCCATTGGAAGTTCCCTGTGGAGAGGAAGGACACAGAGGGTCAGGCAGAGAGGGGCTGGGAAGGCCATGGCATCCGCCCTACCCCAACCCGTGACTGCTGTTGTAATTTTTTTTTAAGTTTACTTATTTTTGAGAGAGAGAGAGAGAGAGAGAGAGAGAGAGAGAGAGAGAGCAAGCAAGCGTGAGAGAGCAGAGAGGGAGACACAGAATCTGAAGCAGGCTCCAGGCTCTGACCTGTCAGCATAGAGCCCGACACGGGACTCAAACTCAGAAACCTGAGATCATGACCTGAGGCCAAGTTGGATGCTTAACCGACTGAACCATCCAGGTGCCCTGTTTTTTTTTTTTTAAAGGAGGCTTCACACCCACTGCAGAACCCAACTTGGGGCTTGAACTCATAACCCTGAGATCAAGACTTGAGCTTAGATCAAGAGTTGGACGCTCAACCGACTGAGCCACCCAGCTGCCCTGACTATTGCTAGAAGTAAGCACAGGGCTGACGGGCAAGAGTCTGAGTCTGAGCCTCACATCTGCCGGCCGGCTGGAAGGAGAGCCCTGGGGGGAAAGACAGAACCTGTGAGCCTCAGTTTCCTAACCCGTCACAGCATGGGGTCCATGCCCCGGGGCAGGTGGCTAGGGTTTTACTGAGCCCTTCACACCTGTCCCCTGTGTGGGTAGTTTACAGCTCTAAGACAAAAGCGCCACTCCCTGAATCACCAGTGTCCCTCCCCCAATTACAGTCCCAGGCCAAATGAGCCCGGGTGGGTGTCCACTGCCACTCGTGGACCTGCTGCTGGAGCCAAAGCTGGGCCTGAGCTGGCTCTGTGGCCTTGCCAAGTTCCTCATCCTCTCTGGGCCTGTTCCTGTATCTGTGGACTAAGGTGGACAGTCACCCACCTTCTGGGACAGTTCTATATCTGAAATCACGTGACATCTGCATAGACCTTAGAGCAGTGCCGGACACACAGGAGGTTCTTTCCAAGTCTGTCAGGAGGCTGGCCTGAGGGGGTCTGGGTGTTTTCTCTCACCAGCCTCTGCATTCTTATCCCCACAGACTCGCTCCCTGGTGTCCCCCACCCCTGGCTGTGGCCCGAGTCACTCCTCAAGCCTGGCACATCCTCCCCTTCCACAGCGGGGCCCCTAGGTGCTCCCATGTTCTCTGTGCCCCTGGCGAGGGGAGCAGGAGGACCAGAGAGCCTCACTGCTAGCCATCCGGCCCCGTGGATCGACAGCGGTGACAACAGCAACGACATTTACCCAGGGCCCTGCCTCGCGCCAGTTGAGTTCAGCCCTTGGTGCAGGTGCCCTGAGAGGGGCTCCCCCCACCCCCCCGCGCGGAGGAGACAGTGGTCCAGGGACGCTGCCACTCCTGGGTCAGAGACGGGGTGTCTGACCCGGGGGCCTGCCCTGACCCCAGCCCAGGGCACCTGCATAGAACCCCCCCTTCTCGTGCCCCGGAGCCCGGCCCTAGCACAGCAAAGACATGATGCTCAGTATCTTGGTGTGGGGTGGGGGTGGGGGTGGGTTGGCTGCAAAAACCAAGGTTGCCACGCTGGGTCACAGTAGTTACTTCCACGGGGAGCAGGAGGTGGCGCGAAAGAGGTGCTAGAGGAACGTCTCTAGGGATGGCGGTGTGTCTCCCTGTTTGGGGCTGTCCACGGCTCGCCAGGCCCCTGCCCGCCACCCAGCCCCAGCCCGTTTTACTGGCTCATCTCCCCCGCCCCTCCCTAGCCCTCCCTGCCAGGGACACTCCCGTAGCAACAAGGTTTACGGAGCACCTCGGGGAGCCTTGTGCCGGCGGCTATTACAAAATGGCAGGCCCTAGCAGCTCCCCGAGTGGCAGGGTGGTCACCTCAGATAAGGGCGCGCTCGAGACCGGAGCTCAGACACAGACGCAGAGCATGGCCTCTTCCGATCTAGAACTAGTCTTGTGGCCGAGGGTGTGTGTTTCCCTGTCCTGCAGGTAGGCCTGTGTCCAAGCCGTTGCTCTGCCTTTGAGCTCTGCTCCCTCCGCCCCAACCGAGGCCTACTCGAGTTCTAGCTGTTCTAGAACTCACAGCCCTCCCGGTGTCTCGTCCCTCACACTGCCGAGGGGCAGCGCTGGCACGGACCCCGTACCCACCCGTGTCATCTCCAGTGTGAGGTCCCCCTGCGAGGCACACGCGTGCAATGAGTTACCGGCTGAATGATCGGGACTCCTGTGCCAGGGTCCCCGCAGCCACGCTCACACACCCGGTGTGTGTCGGGTTTCCGGGTCAGGGGATCAGGCTGGAGTGCTCCCCCCTCACGACCCTGTGTAGCCTCAGGCCACTGTGTGTGTATGTGTGTGTGTGTGCGCGCACACGTGTGTGCATGTGGAAGTATGTGGCTGTGTGTGTGGTATGTGGACAGAAGCGTGTGGATGTCACTGGGTGTATGCGTGTGTGTGTGGACACGCGTAGCACCACGTGGCCCACTGAGGCAGGATCTGTAGAGTTCGCTCTGCTTGGGCTCCTCACAGACCCGTCCCATGACCAGCCCCGGCTCCTATGCACATGGTGGGAGTCCCAGCACGGTTGCAGGGATGCATGGATAGTTTGGTGGGGGCCGGGGGCTGGATGTCATGCACGGCGCCCTCTGTGGCCCCCTGGCTGCAGGCTTGGTGCGCACCGAGCCGGGCCCTGCCAGCTGTGACGGGCAGCTGATACACTGGGCACTCACTCGCTGGCCTGGGAGGAGCCTGAGGGCTCCCCCATCCTTGACCCTGAGGAGAGACTTGTGGGCTGGGCTGGGACGGGAAGGGGAGGGCTTCCCAGGCCTGCCCTCATTTCATCCACGCAACCACCCCAGGAACTGAGCACAATAATCTGTTATACCAAGGGGAACCCGAAGTTCAGGGAGAAACATTTCCTGGAGGTCACGCCACCAGCAAGCGGAGACCTGGCGTGACTCCCAAGTGGTGCCATGCGGAGGCACAGAACAGAGGAAGCCACAGTCCTGCCCCCGGATGAGCTTGTCTCGGAGCCGAGGAGACACGCAGACACACACACACACACACACACACACACACACACACACACCCCCCATCTGGTGCGTGAGGAGCTGAGCATGGAGAGGGACGGTGGATCTAGACTGCTGGGGGCCCTGACTGCCAGGCAAGAGTGTATCCAGACTTGATTACTTTTAAACAGATGCTTTAATTAATAATCACTGAGGGTCTCAATGCTGGGAAGAGACTCATGAGGCCTGGCTGTCAGAGTTCACCCTGGGGAACAAGAAGGGGAGGCTAGCACAAGCGGAAGACTGGAATGTGGCTTTTCCCAGGGCAGTCACTGTGGGAAGAGAAGGAAGGAGCGGGGATACCCCATCACGTACCCATCCGGGATCACCCCAGAGTAGTCCTGTAAGGTACAATCACGCCACTATCAGCAGAAAACAGAAGGGAGCTTCACTGAGCTCTAGGAATGAGGCAGGAGCCCTTGACATCCAGGAACTCTGACTCAGATCTGCCTGGGGGCTCCTGGGTGGCTCAGCTGGTTAGGCATCCAACTCTTGATTTTGGGTCGGGTCATGATCTCCCTGTTTGTGGGATCAAGCCCTGTGTCAACGGACCGGAGCCTGCTTGGGATTCTCTCTCTCCATCTCTCTCTCCCCCACCCCTACTCGATCTCTCATTCTGTCTCTCAAAATAAATAAATGAACTTAAAAAGGAAAGTAAGCAAAGTATCATTACAAAAGAAAGTTTCTGAATTAATTAACAGAATCAATACACTTCCCCTTCAATGTCTTCCCAACACTCTGATGATGAAGACTCAGCTCACGAGAGGCTAGGTGGTCTGGCTTCTATCTACTGTTCCAGCCCCATTAGTACCCTGCCTCCCTTCCTTGGGTTCCTCCCATACTCTGAGCCCCTCCTAGCCTCAGGGCCTTTGCACATACTGTCCCCCCATCTAAAATGTTGTTTTACCAGCACACCATGCCCCTGCCTACTCCTCAACCTTCAGGTCTCATTTTAAAGGTCACCGATGCCCAGTCTAAATCAGGCCTCCCTATTCCGATGGCCCATGGCTCCCCACACTTTGCCTTTACAGCTCTCATGACGGTTTGTGACCAGAAAGAATCAGGCTAGTGTCCATTCACCCTGGACGGTGAGCTCTTTGAGGGCAGGAACCATGACTGTTTTCTTTGGCTCTGTGAACTCAGACAAGTCACCCAAATTCTTGGCGGCTTCTTGGTAACAGGGGTAGGTAGTAGCTCCCTCAAGCCGTGTGAAGTTATTTGCAACTGTTCAGTCAGTCAGTCAGTGCTGTGGTCTGGATGTTTGTCACATGTTCAAAATATGTCAGGTTCATATGTTGAACTCCTACTCCCCAGAGTGATAGTATTAGGAAATGTGGCCTTTGGGAGGTGCTTATATTAGTGCCCTTATGAAGGAAACACCAGGTGCATCTGTGAACCAGGAAGTGTGTCCTCACCAGATGCCGAGTTTGCCGGCACCTTGATCTTGGACTCCCCAGTCTCCAAAACTGTGAGAAATGCATTTCTGTTGTTTAAAAGCCATAGAGTCCAAGGCGTTTTTTAGAGCAAAACGCTATAACTTTTTTTTTTTTTTTGAGCATCCAGCATGTGCCAGGCCCAGACATTTCCGGTTATGATCCACGAGGAGGGCCATCCAGGCAGATCCACATCGGCCACCCGGGAGTCCCCGAGGGCAAGGATGTGCCTAAGTCAGCTCTGCCCCAGCTCCCAGCCCGGGCCAAGAAGGGGTTTCCGGGGAGTCTGCTGAGTGAATGAAAACCCGCACGGCGAAGAAGGCAGGCAGGCCTGCTGCTGCTGCGCTGTGTGCTGCTGGCCACGCCCTGCCTCACGCTGTGCCTCCGTCTCTGCTCCTACAGCCTCGCCCTTGTCTACCTGAGCGTGTGTGGTGAGCGTGGGCGAGTCCAGCGTGTGTGCTGGGCCCTGGCACCACCCCTAGGGTGAGCCGGGTCTGATGGGGCAGAACCAGGGTCTTGGCCCTGAGAGTGGGGACATGGGGACATTCCAAACGCAGGATACTGCTGTAGTTTCAGCAGTTACTACTCCTCAGAGCTCCCTCGGGTGCCCCATTCCTCAGGGTAAGCTCCCTTGTTCTGGCCAAGGGACCTCACCCCCCTTTCAGAGATTCAAAAACAGAGGCTCAGAGGTGAAGGTTCTGCTCAAGACCACAGCCTGGGAGTCCCAGGTGTGAGCTCTGCCCCCCACTTCTGTGTGTCTCCCCAGCAGTCGCTGGGGCAGGGAGGTCAGGAAGGGCCTCACTGGGCGTGTATACTTGAGCTGGGCCTTAAAAATGAAAAGGCAGAGAAAGCACGGTATGGAGGAGGGGGGACATTTGAGACCCAGAGGCCTAGATGCAGAAAGGCCAGTGAGGAGGAAAGTGATAGCAAAGGAAGTGTGGGGGTGAGGCTTCCCCGCCCACAGCGGCCACAGCTGTCCCCACACTTTGGCCCTGTGGTCATAGGAGGCCCCTCTTAAGACGTGGAGGTGCTGTGTGTCCCAGAGGTGTTCCTGAGTCTGGTCCAGGCCCAGGCTGTCAGCCAGGTGCCCGGCTCACGGCACTGGACAAGGAGAGAGTGAACCCAACCTTTCAGTCTAATCGCCCTGGACCCACTGCTGGGGCCGTGATACCCCAGAGAGTAAATCCAAAGCTCTCAGGACGGATGAACCAAGACGGGTTGATATTGGGGGCAGGAGGGAGGCCTGGGGTCCCGGCCCCGATCCTACCTGATCCGCCAGGCCAGCTGCAGTGCCATTGCTGAGCAGAGAAAATGTTTCCAATTCCTGCAGGGATTAGAGAGGTGGGAAGAGATGAAGGTTCTGGAAAGACGCTCAGGGTCCCATCAGCTAGGGCAGCAGAGGGGCCCCAACACAGGCAGCTGAGGCCCACGATGCCCTAAGGCTCCCTGCCCCTAGGCCTGTTGCAAGTTCCCTGTTCTCTCTCTGGGGCAGATTCGGACATTTTCTTCCTGTAACTGTGGCCTGGGCAGAGGACGGGCCTCCACACACACACTCTTCCTGTGTGCCAGGCACTGTGCCAGACGTCACACCAAACACCCTTCAATTTTGATGATCTGCTCAGGAACCCCTGAGATGGGCATAATTATGCCCACAGTCCAGATGCAGAAACCACGGGGGAGAAAGAACTAACTTGCTCAAGGTCACAGCACACTCCAGAGCCATACCCTCTCCTACAGGGAGCCTCCTAGCATACAGTAGGTGCCAAATGAATATATGTGGATTTGAAAGAGCCAAATAGTTACCAATGTCTCAAATCTGCATCACACAGAGGTTATTTGAGAACACAAGGCTGAAAAGACACCAGTGTCCCTTCAGGCCATCTTGGGGCTGCTTAAGGCGGCCAGGGCCGGGGATGGAGGAGGTTTTAGCAGCTGGTGTCTAAGGTGAACTGGAAGCTTCGGCTGTTCTCTCCTTTTCCCAAAGGTTCTGGAAGTCAGTCCAGGCTTTCAGCTGACAGGGATCACCTGTTCCCATTCCCCTCTGTCCTGGGCTGGCCCTGGCCCCCCTCCCCCACTTCTGCCCAAAGGTGCCTGGTCTCCCTTCAGATCTTCCCACCTCCACCCCCGCTGACCCCCAGCACCCAGAGCCCACCTACCTGGGGCCTCTTATATGCTTTCCGAACTCGCAGCCCGAGCTTCTGAGCCAGCTCCTGACCAAGCTGAGTTACGCTTTCATCCTGGGACAAGACACGGGGCGGAGCGGGTTAGTCTGCCCTAGCTCCCAGAGCCGTGCTCTGGAGACCGGGACCAGCAGGCAGGGAAGGAGGGGAGGGGGTCCGCCCTTACCCCAGGTTTTACCGACTGAGCCAGCCAGGCGCCCCACCCCGTGGTACTGACAAGGGAGCGAGGCCGTAAGAGGGGTCACTGGCTGCCCAGGTCACACTAGTGTGCAGTGGGGCCGAACCAGAACCCGTGCTTCCCTTTTTCCCATTTACTGTGGGGAGGGGAAAGGAATAATTTTTGCTTTGGATTTTTTTTTTACATTTATTTATTATTATAGAGGCAAAGAGAGACAGAGCATGAGAGGGGGAGGGGCAGAGAGAGAAGGAGATACAGAATCTGAAGCAGGCTCCAGACTCGGAGCAAACTGTCAGCAGAGAGCCCGACACGGGGCCCGAACCCACAAATCTGAGATCATGACCTGAGCCAAAGCTGGATGTTCAACTGACTAAGCCACCCAGGCGCCCCTTTGCTTTGGATTTTAAAATTATCTTTTTTTTTTCTAGGGACACCTGGGTGGCTCAGTTAGTTAAACATCTGGCATCGGCTCAGATCACGATCTCGCAGGGTCGTGAGTTTGAGCCCTGCATCGGGCTCTGCGCTGACTGCTGAGCCAGCTTGGGATTCTCTAACTCTCTCTCCCTCTCCCTTTCTCTGTCCCTCCTCCACTCACTCTCCCTCTCTCTCAAAAGAAATATACTTTAAAGTATTTTTTGGAAAAAGAAATCAAATAAAATTTATTTCTCAAATTCAGCAAGGGGGTGCTGGGTGGCTCAGTTGGTTAAACGTCTGACTTTGGCTCAGGTGATGATCTCACAGTTTGTGAGTTTGAGTCCCACCTTGGGCTCTGTGCTGACAGTTCAGAACCTGGAGCCTCCTTCAAATTCTGTGTCTCCCTCTCTCTCTGCTCCTCCCCTGCTCATTCTCTGTCTCTCTCTGTCTCTCTCTCTCTCTCTCTCAATAATAAATAAAAATGTTAAAAAAAATTAAAATAAAATAAAATTCAGCAAGGAGAGGTGACCCTGTAGAGGGCTGAAATGTTGCAGGGAGAACAAGAGCCCCCCTGGATCACCCCTGTCCCCATCCCCGCACTGGCTCCCCCCAGAGGGAGCAGGCCTCCTGGCCGATGTGCTTCCTTACGGCCCTTTTCCAGGAATGTGCATACATGCCTACAAACCTAGGAAGCGTGCTCAGTTTTGCTTGTAACGTAAGTGAGATCATATTATCCCTCTTCCTCTACAACTTCCTGCTTTCACCACACAATGTCCGGGAACTCTGCAAGGGAGGACATGGGGGTCGTGCCCAGGCCCACAGGAGTGAGAATGTGAGGAGTTTGGAAAACTGCTCCCCACGATTAGTGCTCAGTAATAGCACCCAGCAATTACTGTGCTCCTGTATATGCATTAAGTGCCAGGCAAGGGCTAGGAGCCAGAGACACCACTAGCACAGGGCAGACGGGGGCCCAGGCCACATGGCGGCTCCAATCTAGCGGGGGAGTGGCTACCAGTAAACAAAGAAACAGCAACTATGGTCCAGGCAGCAAAGGGGCCGCCGGGATGCTGTAACACCCCGTGCATTTGTCCACCTCTCTATCTGGAGCCTGGGGCCAGGGTCTCAGTCATCTCTGGTCCCCAGTACCCAGCACGGAGCAGGGCTTAGCCAGCATTTGCCAACAAAGACTGGAGTACAGGGGTGGGGTCCCCCAACTCAGAGTCAGCAGCCCTCCCTGGGCCCTGGAGTCCTCGCCTGTACGGCGGGGCAAGCCCCACCCTGCTTGCCCATGAATGGGAGGATGTGGACCTGCCAGGAACACTAGGGTCTCAGAACTAAGAAAGGTTCTCAACTGTGAACTCAGCTGAATTGGAGAAGCATGAATAGTAAGCAAAAAGGATAGTAACAGCTAATGTTTCCTGAAGCTACTGTATGGTTTTGAGATTCCATCCTCATAGCCCTTTGATAAACAAGGCTCAGAGAGACTAAGCTGTGTTTCCAAGGCCACACAGCTAGTAGGTGGCTGACCCAAGATTGGAATCCAAACCCAGGCCAGCTCTCTGACACCAACATCCTTGCCCACTGTGCACATGGCCTCCCCCAGCTCTGTTCTGACCACCCAGATCCTTCCTGCTTCTGGTCCCACTCAAGCCCACCTTCCTCCAGGGAGCCCTCCAAGACCCTGATCACTCCTGGGCAGAACTGAGCCTTTTCTGAGCCATTGTCTACTCATTATTTCAGGGATAAAGTAGGAGGGACACTTCATAGACATGGAGCTCATGTGCAGAGAGGGGAAGTGTTTTGTCCAAGGTCATGCTGGGGGTCAGTGGTGGAGCCAGACCTAGACCCCAGGGCTGTTCCACATCTCCCAGCAGACTGTGGGTCCATCAAGGACACAGATCTGGGTACTGTGTGGGTGTTTGGTAAATATTCATGAAGTGGGTGAATAAAGGGGGCAGAGGGCACGTGCCCAGCTGCGTGTGGGCCAGGGCAAGCAAGGCTCTCTGCTGGCCAATTCCCTGCCTCTCCCCCACCCAGTGGCAGCTTGGACATCGGGACCCCCACACACGTGACACTTCTTTTAGTCCTCATGGCAACCCTAGAGGGTAAGAGTGCCAACTCTAGGGGCGACCGGGTGGTTCAGTCACTTAAGCGTCCGACTTCAGCTCAGGTCATGATCTCACAGTTCATGGGTTTGAGCCCCGCATCGAGCTCTGTGCTAACAGCTCAGAGCCTGGATCCTGCTTTGGATTCTGTGTCTCCCTCTTTCTCTGCCTCTCTCAAAAATAAACATTAAAAAAAAATTTTTTTTAAAGAATGCCAAGTCTAGAATCAGACTGCCTGGGTTCAAGTGTGAGCTCTGCCGCACCCCCTCCACCGCCCGCTGTGATGCTGGGTAAGTCCCTCTCTCTAGCTCAAAGGCCCGATGCAAGGATTGTGTGGGTTAATACACACCGTGTAGTTTCAGCAGTGCCTCAAAAGCAACCAGAACTCAGTGTAAATACCAGTATCTGCTGGTCCGTGGCGCAGGGGAGGCAACAGGCTGGGCAGAGCCCGGCCCCGCACAGGGACTCAGGGCACTCACGTGGGGCCGCGCCAGGGAGCACCTGCTGCTGCATTCATACGCCTCCTTGTGACGGCCCAGCTCGCTGAGGGCGCGGGCCTTGCGGAACAGCGCCCGGATGTTCTCGCCATCCAGGCCCAGCGCTTTCTCGCTGTCCTCCAGCGCCTTCTCATACAGGCCCTGCGGAGAGGAGCAGGCGGTCACACGGTCGGCGTTGGTCACCTCCCTCCCCCGGGCCTCCTGCCCCTTTCCCTGCAGAGATGGACGAGGCTGGAGGGCCGGGGAGGGGGCTCCAGATCTCCAGGAAACACCCCTGGCATTCATATTCCAGTCGAGGGAAACTGTACGTCCAGCTGCAGGCCACTGGGGGTGAGGGGGGGTGGTGGCCTTCAACTTCCATAGCGATGAGCCTGGCCGTCCAGACACACCTACTTCCATCCCTGCCTTCGGTTGAGAGTGTCAGGGACCATGAGTAATAACGGAACCTCTGAGAGGGCGTGAAAGCAGGAAGGCAGCTCGGGGACCAAGACAGGGTGTGAACAGGAACCTCATAGACTCGCTTATCCGGAACAGTCCACTCTGGAGGGCAGAGGTGTTAGTGGGTCCTCTAAAGAGCTCACCACAGAACATCCCTAAGGATCTGGTGAGTGACTGAGTCAGGAGCAAGCAGACAGGGAAGAGGAGGCGGCCAGAGCTTGAGGGAGGACGAGGGGACACGGGAGGGAGCCCATGAGGGAGGAGCGGGACCCGCCAGGGGTTTGCAGCAAGAGGCAGTGGGCAATGAGGGTGGCAGTCCTCAGCCCCGATGACCCACAGACTCCTGTCAATGCCCAGGCTGGCCTGGCGAGCGTCTCACACGTAACTCAACTCAGCGGGGGTGGGGCTCAGGCCTCAGCAAACCATTTTTTGTATCACGTATCAGCACTTTAAGGGCTCTGCAGGTGAGTCCGGGGTGCGGCCTGGGCCGGGAGCCACCAGAGCAAGTGCTGAGACTCACAGGGAAGGAGGTGGAGGCGGCCTGCAGAGGCTCCCCGGGGTGCGGGCCAGCTCGGCTGGGCATCTTTGGGAAACAGCGGGTGGGGGGCCGGGGCGGGCTCACCATGGTGAAGTAGCAGGCGGCCCTGTTGACGTGCAGCTTGCACAGCAGCTCGCGGGGCAGGGCCACCTGGTCGGAGGCGGCGTAGTCGGCCACGTTCAGCCCCTCCATGTACTGCACCAGCGCCTGCTTGTAGTCCTTCTCGCGAAACAGGTCATTGCCCTCAGCAAACAGGTTCTGCACCAGCTTGAGCAGAAAGGCCTGCCACGGGCGGGTGCAGAAGGGGCTCAGGGGTCTGCGTGCACGCCCCAGCCCTGGCACCCGGCCTCTACAACCCCCTCTCCTGGGCACCCCTGCCCCGCCGCTGATGCTCACCTCATATTCTTCTTGCTTTAGGGGTAGTGTCGACCTAGCAGGAAAAGAAAGGAGAGGGACATGGAGTCTGGGTGAGCCCAGGGGCCTCAGTCTCATGGGGGCCCCCGGAGCCAGAGCCCCAAAGGCCATGGATCATGCCAGAAGTGGGCTCCTCTAGCTCAGACCTCAGACGTCCCCTTGTGGATTGGGGAGAGGGAACAGCAGCCTTTTCTCCCCAAACCAACACCGTGCTGGAGTTCGGCTTTTGCCGGGAGAGGGGGAGGAAGATCACGTTTGCCCCAGGCCTTCCCAGTGCAGATGCTGACGAAGAACAGGCCAGCTCCAGCGGCAGCCAGCTGCCCTCCTCCCGAGGGACCAGTGCTCTGGGAACAACCGTGCCCCCGCCACGCTAAACCCGCAAATGCAGGCCCCAGGCAGCAGGTGCCCCAGCTGGGGAGCCTCTGTCCTTCTCCCATCCCTGCCCCCAAAACATGCATGACCTTGGCCAATGCTGAGTACACTCAGAGCCTGACTCCTCATTCCAGCCCTAGCAGATGGGGCTATGGGCACCATCTCCTCTCCTGTGCCCAATAAAATGCCAGCTCAGGACAGAAGAAGGCACCAGCCTGGGACAACAGAGGCACACCTGTCAGCCTAAAGGGCTGAGCCAGGAAAACAGCTGGGGTTTGTCTCCTGGTCCTTCATGTCACAGAGGGGAGAAGAGACACTCAGAGTGGGCAGTGACTTGGCCAAGGTCACACAGCAGGTTGGCGTCAGAGCCGGGACTGGAGCGCAGGGCTGGGGCTCGCTCTTTTGCCCAGAGCTGCTGCTGGCACCTGGGCAGGAGGCAGCAGCCAGAGCCAGAGAGTGAAAGGGGGGAGAGAAGGCACTGAGTTCCCCTATGTGTGTGGGGGGAGGGGGCGGTGTCCTTGACTGTGACAATGGGGCTGCCCTCTCACTTGCCTCCCCACCATCAGGGACCAGGGCCCACCACTGTTCCCCGTACTGCCCAGCCAGGCCCCGCAGCTACCCTCCTGCCTCCAGCCTCTCCCCTCCAGCACCAGCTCCTGGGGCAGTAGGGCACACTCCGACCTAAAGGTCACCTCATGCGCACAAGCCAGGCCACCTGACCCCTGCAAACCGCGTCACGACTCCTACAGCGCTCCGTGCCCAGAGGTGCCTAATAAATGCTAAGCATGCAAAGTGTACGTATGAAAAACAGTTAGTTTTAAAAGAAGCAGGTCCTCCTATGTTACCCTGTAAAGCAATCCCTTAGGAGACGAACAGGGCTCCTGGGAGGCCGTCCTATTGCTGACCCTTCTTGGACGGCCCTCTGGAAAGGGGAAGGAGGACACAGAGCCACCTACCATTTACCTCCAGCACAATGACTCTGTGACAGAAGGGGCGGTGTCTCATTTCACAGGGATGGAGACCACCCAGGAAGGGGGGGCACTCAGGAGGCAGGGCTCAAAGATCCAGATCCACTGAAGTCAGTGACTTAAGTTAAAAACAGAATTCTTACAAAACACCGTATCTGTGGGGCGCATGGGTGGCTCGGTCGGTTAAGCGTTGGACTTTGGCTCAAGTCATGATTTCACGGTTCATGGGTTCGAGCCCCATGTCAAGCTCTGTGCTGTTAACTCAGAGACTGCAGCCTGCTTAGAGTTCTGTGTCTCCTGCGCTCTCTGCCCCTCTCCTGCTCATGCTCTGTCTCCCTCTTTCTCTGCCCTTTCCCTGCTCACTCATGCACATGCACTCTCTCTCTCAAAAATAAACATTAAAAAATAAAAACAAAAACTTTACTTACTTGGAGAGAAGGGGGAAGGGGCAGAGAGAGAGAAAAGGAGAGACAATCCCAAGCAGGCTCCGCACTGCCAGCACTTGGACGTGGAGCCCGACATGGGGCTGGAATTCACGGACTGGGAGATCATGATCTAAGCTGAAATCTAGAGTCAACACTTAACTGACTCAGCCACCCAGGCGTCTCCCAATCATCCAACTTTTTAAAAAAATGTTTTCAGGGCGCCCAGGTGGCTCAGTCGGTTAAGCCCCCGACTTGGGCTCAGGTCATGATCTCACATTAGTGGCTTCGAGCCCCGCGTCGGGCTCTGTGCTGACAGGTAGCTCAGAGCCTGGAGCCTGCTTCCGGTTCTGTGTCTCCTTCTCTCTGCACCTCCCCCTCTCATGCTCTGTCTCTCGCTGTATCAAAAATAAAACATTAAAAAAAATTTTTTTAATAAATATTTTCTTCTTTTTTTAAATGTTCATTTATTTTTGAGAGAGAGTGCAAGCGGGGGAAGGGACAGAAAGAGAGGGAGACAGAGGTTTGGAAGTTGGCTCTGCGCTGACAGCAGCGATCCTGACACGGGGCTTGAACTCACAAACCATGAGATCATAACCCAAGCCAAAGTCGGAGACTCAACCAACTGAGCCAACCAGGTGCCCTTATCCGACTTTTGATATCGGCCGAACTTTTTTTTTTCTGTTCCAACTTTTAATAACGGTTCAGGTCATGATCTTGCAATGATGGGATTGAGGCCCACGTTGGGCTCTGTGCTGAGTGTAGAGCCTGCTTGGGATTCTCTGTCTCCCTCTCTCTCTGTCCTCCCCTGCTCACTCTCTCTCTCTCAAAATAAATAAACATTAAAAAAAAGAAATAAAAAAGAAAAAACACAAAATTAGAAACAAAGAATTGCTAGGGGAGTCTTCCAGGGCTTTGGAAAGGACCCACACAAATCAGGGGCCTCTGGGTGGGGGGCACCTGAGTGGCCTGGTTGGTTGAGCGTCTGACTTCAGCTCAGGTCATGATTTCACAGTTTGTGAGTTCGAGCCCTGCTTTGGGCTCTGTGCTGACTGACAGCTTGGAGCCTGGAGTCTGCTTCCGCTTCTGTGTCTCCCTCTCTCTCTGCCCCTCCCCTGCTCAGGACCTGTCTGTCTCTGTCTCAAAAATAAATAAACATTAAAAATTTTAAAAGTATATGCCTCTGGAGATCTGTTTAAAAGAGATAAAAAAAATTTAGTAAAAATATTTTGTGTGTAAAGAAAAAATTTTAAAAAAGCATGGCATGTGTTTGGGGGGCAAATAGTAGAAAGAAATGTGGGTTTGGGGTCAGCTAGACCTCGGTTAGAATCCTATCACTTGGGGCACCTGGGTGGTTCAGTCAGTTAAGTGTCTGACTCTTGATTTCGGCTTAGGTCATGATCTCACGGTTTGTGAGTTCGAGTCTCACATTAGGCGCTGTGCTAAACCTACTTGGGATTCTCTCTCTCTCTCTCTCTCTCTCTCTCTCTCTCTCTGCTTCTCCCCTGCTTGTGCTCTCTCTCTTTCTCTCAAAATAAATAAACATAAAAAAAAAAGAATCCTATCACTTTATAGCTGTGTGACCATAAACAAGTTTCTTAATGTCTCTGAGCCTCAGCAAAATGGAGAAAAGACCTACTTCACTGGGCTGTTGTGAGGATTAAGAAGATGATGGATGTGAGGGTCCCGGCACAGAGCGTGAGAGGTGTGCTTACTAAGCGGAAACTGACTGACGGATGGATGGATGGACTGATTATAGGCTATGCACAGGCGAGCGGGAGGATTAACAGGCAGCGTGCCAGCGTGTATGCAGGTGAGGGCACAGTGGCAGGCTGAGGACTGAAGGATAACCAGTGTCAGGGAGTGTGCGTGCCTGGTGGGGTTCACAGACCTACCCCCATCCCGCCGGCCCACCTCCTCACTCCCCAGCACACATGGGAGCCTGAGCAGCAAAGGCCGAGCGAGAAGGAAAGGGAGAGCTGGAGACGGCCTGCGCGGGCCTCGGGCATCGCCGCCCCTGGACCCCGCTGCCCCGCCGGCCCCACACTCACTGAATGAACTGCAGCCCCTTCTCGATGTCCGCCTTCCGTCTCTGCCTCTCCATCAGTGTCTGGGGGAGAGAACAGCCTATCAGTTAGTCAGCAGGGGCCGGTGGCTGGTCGCAGTCCCTGCCCCCACGGTGCGCTGTCCGTCATTCCCGCGCTCATCCCATTTCACAGGTGACACCGAGGGCAGCGGCCTACAGAGACCACTTGAGCCAGACGGCCCACTGGACACTGGTTTTGTGCTGTGCCTTTGAGGGGCAGGGGGCTCCCTGGAGGGCCCCTGCCCTTTCTCACATGTGGTTTGGGTTGCAATGCTGCACCGGATACCCTCAAGGTCAAGAATAGCTTGTTTTAACAGCAAATTCAGATCAGGGAGAAGAGACAGGGAACGTGCAAAACGATGCCAATGATTATAGCGACAATGTAGCACCACACACTTTGTATAAGGATCTCTCTGAATCTTGTCCCCATTTTATTGAGGAGGAAATAAGCTCAGGGAACCCCAGTCTTGAGCTGCTCGCAGCTGAGGCAGGATTTGAACCCAAGCCACCCTCTTTTACCACCAGCAGCCCCTCTGCACAACCCCCACACACTTGGGGCCGGCCTGGCCCGGAGCAGGCCAGGTGGCATGGTGTGTGCCCCGTCCTGGCAAGCTGGAGGGAATCGCCCACATTCTGGATGAGGAAGACAGAGGCTCTGCAAAGCCAAGGACTAGTCTGAAGGCGCACAGCAAACGGAAGGCACTGAGCATGCGCAGGGGGCCTGCTCAAGAGAGGCAGTGTGCGGAAACTGCTTAAGGAGAAGGGAGGCTCAGGCAGCGCTGGCAGGGGTTTGGTCCCTCCTGGGCAAGCCCCCCAGGGGCCAGGAGCTCCCTGCCAGATCCAGGCAGCCTAGCTGGCTTCCGCGGCACCACATATCGGCTAGAGGGTCAGTTGGGATCAGCTTGTCCCACCAAGTGGCAGCCCAGAAGTGGGGTTGGGCCTCCCCCTGACTCAGAACCTAAGCCTGGGGCTGCAGCCACCCAGTGGGAAGGGGGCTGGAAGCTGCCTGGCCTCAAGCCAGCACTGTCTGTCCAGGCCTCTCACAGGCCCCTTCCATGTTCTGCCCCGCAGTGTGGCCCTCACTCTCTTCCCCCATCAAACGGTTACAGAGAGAGGACAGTGGGCAGCCGGGAAGGTGGGGCTGCATCAGCAGAAGGCTGGTGTGCAGACATGAGCAGAGGCACCAAGGTGGAAAAAGGTGGGAAAACATGGCACAAAAACAGACACTCAGATCAGTGGAACAGAATAGAGAACCTGGAAGTGGACCCACAAATGTATGGCTACCTAATCTTTCACAAAGGAAAGAATATCTAACAGAATAGACAGTCTCTTCAGCAAATGGTGCTGGGAAAACTGGACAGCGACATGTAGAAAAACGAACCTGGGCCACTTTCTTGCACTATCCACAAAAATAAACTCAAAATGGATGAGAGACCTAAATGTAAGACAGGAAGCCATCAAAATCCTTGAGGAGAAAGCAGGCAAAAACCTCTTTGACCTAGGCCACAGCAACTTCTTACTCAACACATCTCTGGAGGCAAGGATAATAAAAGTAAAAATGAACTACTGGGACCTCATCAAAATAAAACGCTTCTGCAGAGTGACGGAAACAATCAGCAAAACTAAAAGGCAACCGACAGAATGGGAGAAGATATTCACAAACAATATATCAGATAAA
>NC_043709.1:6901158-6907615 GCF_006229205.1 Suricata suricatta
GGGGGGGCCTCAAAACATTAAAGACAGAGCTGTTCTATAACCCAGTAATTGCTATTATTAGGTATTTACCCAAGGGATACAGGTATGCTGTTTCAAAGGGGCACATGCGCCCCAATGTTGATAGCAGCCCTATTGACAAGAGCCAAAGTATGGAAAGAGCCCAAGTGTCCATCGACAGATAAATGGATAAAGAAGATGTGGTACATATACAACGGAGTATCACTCGGCAATCAAGAAGAATGAAATCTTGCCATTTGCAACTACGTGGACGGAACTTGAAGGTATTATACAAAGCGAAATTAGGGAAAGATAAATAAATATCACATGACTTCACTCATATGAGGAATTTGAGATACAAAACAGATGAACATAAAGGAAGGGAAGCAAAAATAATATAAAAACAGGGAGGGGGACAAAACATAAGAGACTCTTAAATATAGAGAACAGAGGGTTGCTGGAGGGATTTAGGGAGGGGGGATGGGCTAAGTGAGTTAAGGAGCATTAAGGAGTCTACTGAAATCATTGTTGCACTATATGCTGACCCAGTTGGATGTAAATTTAAAAATAAATAAATTGTTGGGATGAGCACTGGGTGTTGTATGTAAGTCAATTTGATAATAAATTATATTCATAAAAAATAAATAACTTAAAAAAAGATAATTTTAAAAAAGGTATAAAAACACCCAGCTACTCTGGGGAGGGAACAAGTGTGTCAAGTTAACTAATACCTTCCAAAACTTCCTTACTGTCCTGTTCTGTATTTCCATCTGGTCAACCACATCCTCACAATCCTGTCTGGTAAGAGGGGCAGGTGTCACTAACCCATTTTACAGATGAGGACAGTGAGGCGCAAAGAATGAAATTTCTTTGCCAAGTTCACTCAACCAGGTGAGCAGGCTCTGTTAGACCAAATGCTATGTCCTTGGCCATGTCCAGAGGTGTGCCAGGGCAGGCCATTTCATCTCCCTGTGCCTCACATTCCTCCTCTGTGCAACTTGTGAGCCGACAAGCCCTGTCTGGCAGGGTGGCTGTGAGGCTCTAAGAGTGTGGGATGAGGGGCCTGGGGTCCCTGGACCCCGCTCCTCCCACATGTCCTTCCCAGGGAGGGATGAAGCCACACTGAGTCTTCAGACTTCCAGAACAGTGCTCAGATCCTCACACTGGGCAGGGCCCCCTACACATCTGCCTGCCTCGCCAGGGCCGTGAGCCAGGGTTCTGAACTCAGACAGATGAGAGTGTGAATGCAGCACTTACACCTGCCGCGTGGCTTTGGGCCTCGGTCTCCAACCAGGGAGAATGGGGCTGCTGGAGCTCCTGTGCCACTGGCTGTCAGGAGGGCTCAGGACACAGCACGTGCAGCGTGCGTGGGGGACAGTAGTCCAACAACCACGGGACGCCTGGGGGGCTCAGCTGGCTAAGTGAAGACTTTTGATTTCGGCTCAGGTCATGATCCCATGGATCGTGGGATCGAGCCCCTCATCAGACTCTGCACTGACAGCACAGAGCCTGCCTGGGATTCTCTCTCTCCCTCTCGCTCTGCACCCCCCCTGCTCATGTTCTCTCTCTCTCTCTCTCTCAAAATAATAAATAAACTTAAAAGAAAAAAAAATCCAGAGGCGGCTGGATGGCTCAGTCAGTTAAGCATCTGACTTCAGCTCAGGTCACGATCTCACACTTCATGAGTTCGAGCCCCGCGTTGGGCTCTGTGCTGACAGCTGGGGGCCTGGAGCTTGCTTCAGATTCTGTATCTCCCTCTCTCTCTGCCCCTCCCCTGCTCACACTCTCTCTGTCTCTCAAAAATAAATTTTAAAAACATTAAAAAAAAAGTGCCACCATATGCATGATCAGCCATAAACAAGGGATGCTTGGGGGAGACCCATATGCCTCAGGCCTTCAGACCCCCCCCTCCAGTGAGAGTATAACCACTGGGAGAATTCACAGTAATACAGAGTAACACTGGGCTGGAGGCCCAGGTCTCACTGGCGCCCAGGATGCAGAGGGAAGGAACCACCTTCCGCCTCCTTTGCGAAGATTATCTGACTCCCCCAACACATTGGTGGGTTAGTATCCTCTGAGAGCCCCGGAGAGCAAGGGTATAATTCAGTATAATTATAAATTATAATTCAGGATAATTCAACATGTCTGCCCTCCCTACTTGCTGCTAGACGAGGGGGTGGGAGAGATGCAAAATGAATCGGTGGCTCAGGCCCAGTCCCGCCCTCCAGGACCTCCTGGTCCAGGGGGAGGGAAAGACAGGTGAGCCGCCGGCTGCGGAGCAGGCTGGCTGTGGGTGCAAAGGGCCTGGGAACTGAGAGGAAGGAGAGGTGGGTCCCCTGGGGGAAGCCGGGGAAGGCTCTGCAGGACGTGGTTCTTGAGCTGGATGTGAAGGACAATGACAAGTTTCTCGAGTAGACTGGGAGAGAAGGGACATTCCTGACAGGACACCTGTCCAGAAATAAGCGCACTCAGCCTGGCCGGAACGCCCCCCCCAGTTCCCTGTGGCACCCCTCTATCTGCACAGCCATGAGGATGGGGAAACCCAGGCCCAAACCCGCTTCGAGGCTGCCACCAGCCGTCGGCAGGCAGGCCTGGCCCCCAGCGAGGAGAAAGCTGGAGGGTCAGGTGACGGAAGGGGAAGGAAACCCACGCCTCCAGGTGCCTACTGGGCACCAGATACTGGGCTCACCTCTCTCTGATTGAGGGCCTTCTGCAGGCAGCTCTGGGGGTGCCCGCTAAGGTGGAGGGCTACAGACCCCCCAAGAGGTGCGTGGTCCGGTACAGTGTCTGGCTTTGCCCGGCCGGGCGCATCTCAGAAGGCAAGCTGCTCCAGGGCCCCCGCTGAGCGCCAGGCACCCGGATGGAGGGCAAGTAGACAGCACACCGCCTGGGAAGGAAAACCACAGAGGCTGCCAGACAGTGGCCCTACGTGAGGTGGGGGAAGTGGGCAGAGCACGATCATGCCCTCAATTCTGTCATTAAATGTGAGCAGCTCTTCCGCTGGGCTAAGTTCTGCTCTGGGTGCAGGGGACTCGGCGATGACGGAAACTAAATCCCTGCCCCTCGCAGTCTAGTGGGGAAACCAGGCTGCAGAGACCCAGTCACAGCAGGACGAGAAAGGAGCTTCAGAGGAGAGCCAGCCAGCCAGCCACCTGAGCAATGATCCCATAAGGGATTCCTAAAATGTTCTAGGCCCTGGGGACCTAGCAACTAACAAAAGTGACAAAGTCATCTTTCAGAGTGTATGTGCAGGTGGAGGAGAGATAGGAGAAATAAATGTATGATGTAACACACAGGGAAGGAAAAACTAAGGTGAGAGAGTGACAGGGTGCTAGCATTAATGCAGCGGACTCAGGGAAGGCCTCTATGACGTCAGAACAGAGATCAAAATGATGGAAGGGGCGCCTGGGTGGCTCAGTTGGTTGGGCATCCAACTTCAGCTCAGGTCATGATCTCACCATTTGGGAGTTCGAGCCCCACGTTGTGCTCTGTGCTGACAGCTTGGAGCCTGCTTTGAATTCTGTCTTCCTTTCTCTCTGCCCCTCCCCCACCCATGCTGTTTCTATCTCAAAAATAAACATTTTAAAAGATGTTAAAATTACAACACCAAAGACTTAATCATCCATTGCCTACATAAAAGGTAGCTACTTTTTTGCATGGACCTCAAGTATATTGTAGCATAGAGGTGATATTTAAGGAAAGGTATTAAGCAGGCTGTGTTGTAGCTTATGGGAAAGTAATAAATTGTATCATGTATCTTGAATGTATCATAGATAAGCTGCTATATAACGATGGCCACTTCAGATAGCTGTGAAATTAGGTGATTAACTAGTTGTTATATAACTTTCTAATTTCTGTATAAGTCTAATTACATGAAATAGAAGTTGGGGTTTTGATTTTTTACTTTGCTTTTCTGTTTGGAGTGTAATTGTAACTACTGTAGTGTAAATGATGGAAAATAATTGCATATGTTAAAAAAATAAATAAACAAAAAATATTTAAAAAATTAAGAAAAATAAAAATAAAAATAAAAAATGTTAAACAACAACAACAAAATGATGGAAGGGAGCAAGCCCTGTAGGGAAAAGTGTTCAAGCAGAAGGAATGGTAAGTGCAAAAGTCCTGAGGTGGAGACCAGTTAGTGTATTTGAGGAAAAGCAAGGAGGCCAGGGTGGGTGGAGCAGGGTGGACAGTGGGAAGAGCGGCGTGTGGGAAGGTCTGTGAGATTCGAGGGAAGACCACACGTGGGGTCTCCGTCAGCGGAGCACAGGCTGTGGCTTCACCCCAAAGTACGATGAGAAGTCATAGGAGGTTTTAAAAAAGCAACTCTGGCTTTGCCCTACATGCAAATGAGTGATCATTAAATGTGTGTGCGTGTGTGTGTTTTAAGTTTCACTACAACCCTGTCAGGCAGGAAAATAACGTTCTATGAAGCTAGGAAAGTTGTTCAAGGCCACACAGTGACCCTAGAGCCTGGGTCCAAAGGGCCTGGAGAGATGGGCATCAGACAGCCTTGTTAACAACGTGCCAAGTAAGCATGAGCCCGTGCCCTCCAGCCCCAACCAGCACCTAACGCCCCACACGCTCCCTCCTTCTCAATGGCCTTCCTCTGGGAAGAACCTTTGCATGGGTGGTCGTCGTGACCTGAATGTTTGTGTCCCCGCCACGGCAGACGTTGAAGCCCTACCCCCGGTAGGATTGTATTGGAGATGGGGCCTCCAGGAGTAATTCAAGTCCGACGAGATCATTAGGGTAGAGCTCTGATCCAGTACTTTACTCGAACAGCCTTAGTACTCGAGTACAGATTTGGGTACCGAGAGGTGGGGTGCTGCTGTAACAAATACCGAAACATACAGAGGCGGCTCTGGAGCTGCATGACGGGCGGAGGCTCAGGGCGCCTTGAGGGGCAGCTAGAAAAGCCCCGAAGGCCATGAAGGGATGGCCGGTAGAAGTAAGCACGTTAAAGGCAATTCTGGTGAGGCCTCCGATGGAAATGAACAAGTTAATGGAAACTGCGGAAAAGGTGATACTTGTCAACTTGTGTTCTAGTGGGGAGCCTGGCTGGCTCGGCAGCGGGAGCATGGGACTCCTGATCTCAGGGTTATAAGTTCGAGGCCCACATTGGGTGCAGAGACTATAAATAAATAAACTTAGATATATAAGATAGAAAGATAGATAGATAGATAGAGTTCCAGTTTCTTCTGAGAGGTAGAATCTACAAGCAATGAAAATAGATATTTAACAGAAGAGATTTCTACGCAAGGTATGGAAGGTGTGACATGGGTCCTCTTTACTGCGCACTGTAAAATTTGAGAGAAGAGAGATGAATTGAAGAATTGCTAAACAAAAGGAACCAGAATCTGAAGAGCTGGAAAATTCTTAGCCTATTCATATTAAAAAAAAAAAAAAAAAGAACGCATGTTCTGAAGAGAACACGAAGGATGTGGCTGAACAAACATTCGATAAGGAGGTGAGCCTGGGTGAAACCACAGATCCGATCAACTGGAGGCAGAAGTCAGAAACAGAGATGGGGTTATAGCAACAGAAACCCTGCCCGTAAGCACCAAAGGGGCAAGAGAAAACTGGACAACAGAATGCAGGAAGGCTGCTGGACTTCTTGAATACTACAGGGCCGGCCCACAGAGCTATGTGGATGCAAACATGCTCTATCCTTCAAAAAAAAAAAAAAAAGGAAGACTGACCCTGATTCACGGATCAGGATCATCAGAGCTGCCTTGGTGGGGCCACTGATTCCTTTTCAGGGCTGGTGGGGGAGGGGTGCCCACTGGAAGGGCTGTTGGGGGGGGTGCTGTGCCCCAGTGAGCCAGCAAGTTGGAAGAGCAAGCCAAAGACTATTCCCAAGCCTTCAAATCAAATGGAATTTGCCCCATTGGGTTTGAGACGTGCTTGGAGCCCCTCACCTCTTTCTTTGCGGCCGACCCCGTTTGGAATTGGAATGTCTACCCTATGCCTGTCCCCCCATTGCTTTTGGGGAGCACATAGCCTGTCTGGTTTCACAGGATCACAGCTAGAGAGGGATTTTCTCTGGATGAATCTACCTCCAGTCTCACTCAGACCTGATGAGATATTTAGATGAGACTTGGGACTTTAGAGTTGATGCCAGAATGAGTTACTACCTTGGGGCTGTTGGGATAGAATGAACGCCATCTTGCATATGATAAGTACATGAATTGGGAGGGGGGCAAGGGGCAGAAATTATATACTGGATGTTTGTATCCCTCCAAAATCATATGTTTAAGCCCTATTCTCCAATATGACTGTTTGAAAACAGGAGGTAATTAAGGCGAAATGAGTTCGTAAGGTTGGAGCCCTGGTCTGACAGGGTTAGTATTTTTATTAGAAGAGACACCGGAGAGCCCTTCCTCTCTCCCCCTGCCCACACCCGGAAGAAAGGCCAGATGAGGCCAGAAGAAGAAGGCAGACATCTGCAAGTCAGGAA
>NC_043709.1:6907715-6920950 GCF_006229205.1 Suricata suricatta
CGTGGGTTCGAGCCCCGCGTTGGGCTCTGTGCTGACAGCTAGCTCAGAGCCTGGAGCCTGCTTCCGGTTCTGTGTCTCCTCTCTGTCCCTCCCCCTCTCATCCTCTGTCTCCCTCTGTATCAAAAATAAAATATTAAAAAGAAAAAAGAATAAATCAGGGCTACTAACACCTTCTTTATAAAGTTGCTGGGGGAGGATCAACGAATGCCAGGCACGGGATAAGCATTTAATATCAACCACTACTATTTTGTAATCATTATGATTACTTAAAATGAGGGGCAGAGACCATAAACCCACAGGAAATATGAATCGTGAAGAAAAGATACTCAAACTCACAGATAAAAGAACCACACGATAAGCGGCAACTTTTCCCATCTGAGACTGCAGTGAGGAGACGGCCTGGTTGATGCAGGTGGAGGAATGGGCGCTTTGCAACACGGCAAGTCCCCGGAGAGTGCGAACTGGCCGCAGCATCTCAACGATGCCGAAGCAACGGAGCAACGTCTACAGAGAACAGGAAGCCGCCCCGGCCCCAAGGCTGGTCCTTTCCCAGTCACTCAGGTGAACCTGCACGGGATGAAGCCAATCACAACAGTCCGTTTGGTTGCCGGTGATTGGCTCAGATAAGGGCATGTGATACCATCCTGGCCAAGGAAAAAGGAGGGGAAATCAGCGAAGGGGCTTCTGGGAATGGTTTGCTTCGCACTTACTCTAGGACGGAGGCGGCGGTCCGCTATAGGACAGCACGTGTGGAGAAGCACGCACCGGGGACGGCGGGCGCACAGACAGAGCAAAGGTGCGCCTGGCCCAGTAAAGCAGCCGCTCCCGGACCTGCCCCGCCGCATGAATCACGTGAGGTTATGATAAAGTCTGGTTTTGAGGTAGGAATGGTTACTTGCAGCCAAACTCCTCCTAAATGGTAAAGCGTCCTTTCGACCGAGAAACTTCACTTCCAAGGACTTAATCTACCCAAATCCTTGTACAGGCACTCAATTATATCTGCACAGGATGTCTTTTTTTAAAAAGTGAAAAACTAGAAGGAACGTTAATGTCCTTCTAGGACATTAGTCCCGTTGGTTAGTGTAGAGAATTAACCTAATCCATTAAATTACAGAATACCCTGCTGGGCAAAACAGTGCACTGTTGAATCTACGAGCATCGTCATGGAGATGCCGCCATACATGGCTGAGAAAGAAAAAAAAGCAGCATTCTCCAGCACACTGTGTGTCTGTCGTATGATCACCTCTGTGTGCAATGCATGTTTTCATCAAGAAGTTTGAACGAGGGGCGCCTGGGTGGCTCAGTCGGTTAAGCTTCCGGCTTCAGCTCAGGTCATGATCTCACGTTCCTGGGTTCGAGCCCTGCGTCAGGCTCTGTGCTGACAGCTAGCTCAGGGCCTGGAGCCTGCTTCCGGTTCTGTGTCTCCTTCTCTCTCTGCCCCTCCCCCTCTCATGCTCGGTCTCTCTCTGTATCAAAAATAAATAAAACATTTAAAAAAAAAGTTTGAATGATACTCTCCAATTTAACTGGTTCTCTGCCCAGGGGCAACAGGATGCAGAACACTTTTCTGCTTTGTGCACCTTAGGATGATTTAGATCTTTTTTTCTTCACAGAGCAAGTATTAACCTTGAATCTAAAATGCAAAATGAAGGGCGCCTGAGTGGCTCAGTCGGTTGGGTGTTGGACTTTGGCTCAGGTCGTGATCTCATGGTTCGCGTCAGGCTCTGTGCTGACAGCTAGCTCAGAGCCTGGAGCCTGCTTCAGATTCTGCATCTCCCTCTGTCTCTGACCTTCCCCTGCTCACACTGTCTCTCTCTGTCTCTCAAAAATAAATAAACCTTAAAAAAATTAAAAAAAGAAAATAAAATGCAAAACGAGATGACCGCCTTGAGATCAACCTGGTAGGGGAGAGCCCAAGTGAGAATCAGCAGCCTGGTTTTAAACCCAGTGTTGCAGGTCTGCCCAAGTGTCCACAGGCTGTTCTTCCCAAGAGAAAGACCAAACCATTGACCTGAGAACCATGAAGGGGTTTCTTTTCTT
The DNA here is from genome assembly GCF_006229205.1 of Suricata suricatta. NCBI lineage: Eukaryota > Metazoa > Chordata > Mammalia > Carnivora > Herpestidae > Suricata > Suricata suricatta. Next base: position 6,909,756 of record NC_043709.1, read on the forward strand.
TTTCCGAGTGCTTGATTTTTGTTTTTGTTGGGTTTGGTACCCCCACCCCCCACCCCCACTTTGGAGAAGAGTTTGAAGATGAAACACTGCCAGAAATTCAGATCTTCATCAGACCAGGCAGGGACTGTGCCAGCCTCTTGAAATCTCAGTGCCTGATCCCGTGCTTGGTGCAGAGCAAGGGCTCTGTAAATGGTGGTTAAAAATAAAACAAAAAACGGAGGAATGACTATCAATTCATCCAACCCAGGCATTATATAGATAAGAGTGAATGAGCGGTGGGGCGCCTGGGTGGCTCATGGCTCAGTCGGTTAAACATCTGACTTCGGTTCAGGGCATGGTCTCACAGTTTGTGGGTTCAAGCCCCACATCAGGCTCTGTGCTGACAGCTCGGAGCCTGGAGCCTGCTTCCGATTCTGTGTCTCCCTCTCTGCCCCTCCCCTGCTCGCACTGTCTCTGTCTCTTTCAAAAATAAATGGATAGTAAAAAAAAGTGTTTTTAAAGTATGAATGAATGAAAATGCAAATACTTGAAATAACCAAGTAATAATATTTGCTGAATGGTTACCTCATGCCAGGGGCTGTCATGATCTATCTCTCTCTTTTTATTTTTTGCATGTCATGATTTCTTTATACATATCTTCTAGCATACCCTGTGAGATAGACTATTATTCTCACTTTGCAGAGGAGAAAAGAGAGGCACAGAGAAGTTAAGTAACTTGCCCAAGGTCACACAGCTGGTACGTGATAGAGCTGGGATTCAAATCCTAGCAGCCTGGCCCCAGGGCCTACCCACAGCACCATCTCTTGCCCGTTAAGCAATCAGATCCAGGACCCCTCAGCCTGTCGTCATGCTTCAGTCTCCCCCACCTCCAAGTAACTCCCTTCCTTCTGGATCATGCACCTCTCCTCGTTTCCTTGGTCACACTTCTTGTCCACACTGTCTTTACATCCTCACCTCCCCCGCCCCGAATCTCAGCAACCCTGGTCACACTCCACCGAAGGTGCTTACCAAGGGTCCTCCCCATCCCAGGAACCTTCTAGTTGCCGAGCCCCACAGTTTTTCACTTGCCTTGTTTGGTATTCTCGGCTGCATCTGCCAGGCCCCCCTCACATCTCTCTGATCATTCCTGCTCTGTCAGGGGCTCCTCCTCCGCTGCCCGGGTCTGAAGACCAATGCGTCCGAACTCCCAGGAAGGGACAGTGCTCCTGTTCTCCTCGCTCCACGTGCTCTCCCCAGATGCGCTCTTGCATTTCATGATCTCGTGAGTCATGTGGATGACTCACAAACCTTTTCCTCCTCCCAGGCTCACCCCCTCCCCAATATTTCACACTCATGTCTCTTACCCCCTGGGCAGTGCCACCTAGATGTCCAACATCCAGGCTGCTAATGACCTCGATGCCTTTCTTAATCCTGGGCGCTCTCCCCACACCCACACATCTGGCCAACTCCTATTCATCTGTTAAGACCCAGCTCGGATGGCCCTGGGTCCAGAAAGTCCTCCCGGCTGCCCATCCCAGCCGGGTGCTCCTCCAGCTCGCCACCATCCAAACTCAGCAGCATCTGCCCTGCTCCTGGTCCTCCTCCATCTCCCCCAAACTCCATAGCTCCAACTGCCGTCCTGTTCTCAGTCCCAGTTCCTTCCACCATTACCTCTGGAACATTCTCCACTCTGCGGCTCCTCCCGCCATCTCCATGACCACGGCTCTCAGGCCCTCAGCATCTCCTGCCAACAGCCTCCAACGAGCCCCCTCCAATCTGTCGCCATTTGGTGGTGGAGGATGTTTGCCCAACACATATGTCAATGTCACTCCCCTGTTCAAAACCCTTTCAGGGGCGCGCGCACAGATGAATGCAGTTTCTTTCGTTTTGTTTTGTTTTAAAGATGAAAGGTGGGGCCCCTGGGTGGCTCCGTCGTAAAGCACCCAACCTCAGCACAGGTCATGATCTCACAGTTCATGAGTTTCAGCCCCTCATCAGGCTCTCTGCTGTCAGTGCAGAGCCTGGTTCAGATCCTGTCTCCTCTCTCTCTCTGCCCTCCCCTGCTGGTTCTCTCTCTCTCTCTCTCTCTTTCTCTCTCTCTCTCTCTCAAAATAAATAAATAAACTTAAAAAATTAATTTAAAAAGATGAAGGGTGAATAAGCCCTGTAGTCTCATAATGAAACAATGCTGATTTTCCGATCTTATATCATGTACAAGCACCACACACCAGGGTCTGTCGGGGGAAGCTGGGTGAAGGGAATTCCTTGTATTGTTTTTGCTGCTTCCTGTAAATTAAAAATCGAAAAACAAACAGAACCTTCACAGCACCCACCACCAGGAGGACGAAGCCCAAGCTGCTCCTCCCGGGCACATCGCACTGTAGGAAGCACCTCGCCTCCCCTCCAGCCCCATGACTGGCCTGGAAGGTCACACTCGGACAACGTCAGACCCAAGCTGTCCACGCTGTCTGGAATGGCCCTCACCACTTCCCACCCTGCCCAGTGCCCAGTGCCTCTTTACAGCCCAGCTGAAGGGGCTCCTCTGCCCCAAAGACTCTTTCCCCAACCCTCAGCTAACACGGCACCCAGCTCAGCACAGCCATGGCGCTCACCCTAGCTAATGACAGTGTGCAGTCACGTCCCCACCTCTCCCTAAACCCCGAGCTCCCTGAAGGCAGCAGCTGCATCCGATTCATCTCCGGGCAGCAGAGAGAAGCAGCGCCCTCCAACCTATTCTGAATGGGTGGAATCTCACAAACGCTAGAATAACCAGTGAAACTGCTGATTTCAGTCCTTCATTACGCGTTCTCTTGTACCAGATAGTGTTCAAAGGGCTTTGAATAGAATACATAATTCTCACAACACCCCATAAGAAAGTACTATTATCATCCCCATTTTACAGATGAGGAAACCAAGGCACAAAGAGGTGAACCAAACTGGAAGGGTTACACAGGTTGTAAGTGGCAGAGTGGGGACTTGAACCCTGGCAGCTGGGCTCTGGAGCCCACACCCTCTCACCTCCTGACTCAAAGATGCTTCTCTCCCATCCCCACAGGCTGCCTCCAGCCTCCTCCCCAACTCTGCCTGCCTGGCCCTCACCTACCCCAGGCGTCACGAAAGATGAGCGGTCAAGGGCAGACTGCAGATTCGCCACGTACTACATGAACGCTACCTGAGGTTACGTCATCTCCAAAGATGCCGGGCGCTCCTGACTCACCAGGCCATCAACAGCTTACTCAGAGACCAGCAAAGGTTCAATTTCACCGTCCTTGACCTCACCAGTCAGAATTCCAGGTCTGCACTTACCCTTCCCCACGGCCCTCGTGCACCCTATCTGTCCACCTGAGGACCCTCTGCTCCAAGGAGGTCGAGGAGGTGTCTTGGCTCCTTTCTGGAGATTACGTGCTGGGTGTCATCCACCTTTCGTGGCAAGGGTTTTGAACCTGGGGCCCCCGGAGAGACCTCAGGGGTCCATGAACTTGGATGGGAAAATATTTACAAGTTTTCTTCACTAACCCCTACCTGGTATTTAGCATCCCCTTCAATTACGAAGGCAGGCAGTATGCCACAGTGTCGTGCTGGAAATCACAGCTCTTTCCCTGTCACGTTTCAGCTACTGCAGGCACAACAAAATATTGTTCGCGCTCATCACAACTTCAGAATTATGGCGCTTACATTAGCCTCACTGCCAGATCTGGTTTCTCAATGCACTAATAAAAAAAAGCCCAGCTGCAGTTCAAGAGAACGGGGTTTCCTTTGCAATCCTGCGTATTTTACTTTGAAAACAGTATATTCAGAAGGTGTTCACAGGCTGCCCAATGGGTCTGCAGTGCAGAGACGATTAGAAGCCCTGTCCTAAGCAATCATGTTTACCCCTACGATAATCTCAAAGGTAGGTGCCCATCAGCTCCACTTTCCACAGGAAAGCTAGGCTTGAGAGGAAAAATAAATAAGAGTCTTGGGGCACCAGGGTGGCTCTGCAAATTAAGCGTCCAACTCTTGACCTCAGCCCAGGTCTTGATCTCAGGGTCGTGAGTTCAAGCCCCGGGTTGGGCTCCCATGCTGGGCATTAAGTCTACTTAAAAAAAAAAAAAGGGAAGGAAAGAAAAAAAAACAGTCTTTTAAGAAGAAGTGAGGCTTGGAGAGTCCACGACTTGCCCAAGGCCACCCAGCAGCTGAGGAAGAAAGCTGAGGAGGAGTGGCACCGAATTTGGCTCCACCACAAACCTCCAGTCAAGGGATGGAGAGAAACAGACCGCCCACAGGCCTCAGCAACTTGCCGTTGTTTATTTCGTAACTACCTTGAACAGGAACCAAAGTTCAGGACACCACCCTCAGGCCTCCCCCTTGGTGCCACCAGAAGCCAAACTAAGAGTCAGCAGTTACCAAGGTTACCAAGGGCTTTTCCGCTCTCATTTACCCTCCCAGCTCCTTGGGGGCCAGACTGCACAGGAAGGGTTCAGCCCCACATCTGTGTCTCCGGGGGTCTAGGCTGCAGCTTCTCCACAACTCCTGGCTATCAAGTGAGATGAGAGGTTTGAACAGAAACTTTTCTTTATAGAAAAGTTAACAGAAGCTCGGGGCGCCTGGGTGGCTCAGTGGGTTGAGCTCCCAACTTTGGCTCAAGCCATGATCTCGCAGTTCATGAGTTTGAGCCCCGTGTCGGGCTCTGTGTTGTGAGCTTAGAGCCTGGAGCCTGCTTTGGATTCTGTGTCTCCTTCCCTCTCTGCTCCTCAGCCCCTCGTGCTCTGTCTCTCTCCCTCTCAAAAGGATAAATAAATAAACATTAAAAATATTAAAAAACGAGAAAAGCATTTCTGCATTTCTCTCCACACTTCTGGCACCAGCACGTTCAGGTTCCAGGGAGAATCCTTTTGAGCAACTGAGAAGTCACTGCCCCTGTGCATGGGAGCTCTGAGATCCTCATGGTCACACCACCTGGGCACTAAGAGTGTCCCATGGACTGCCTGCTGTTTCACCCCCTGGAGACAGAGAGGTGGGCTGGGCAGTGCAAAGGACCCAGGGCCAGGGAGCCCGCCAGACCGGATTCCAGTCCCAGTACAGCCCCACTCTGGCTTTCAGGGCACCTCTCAGAACCTCTGTTTTGTCATTTGGAAGATGGAGCTAATGATACCCACCTTGCAAGACTATTTTGCAGGTTTATATCGTGTGCCCCAACCCCCATATCCAAGAGGCTATCAGAAATTCGTGTTTCTGCTGAATCCGTACTGTTGGAGAGCACCTGGCACTTTGAAAGTTACCTGTAAGTGCTTTGTGATCGGTCAACACCAATTCCTTTGCAGTTTCTACCTACCTAGGCCACTCGTTTTTGGCAAGCGCTGTTCTGGACCACCCTGCTACTATTATTCATTTATCCAACAAACAACCACAGAACACCTTTATGTGCCAGGGGTGCCGCCGGATGCCGGGAGGGGGAACAGGGTGCATAAAGTCCCTGACCTTGTGGAGCATGTGGTCCAGGAGTGGGAAGACACATAAGCAGGGCAATATTAATGCACACGACAAGTAAAGCTCCAGAGAAGAGGGACACACATGCTGAAATAGGAATTGTGGCAGGGAGTGATGGGGGAGGGGCGTGGCGGTGCCGGGAGTTTAGGGGTGGCCCTTCGGGGAGGTGGCAGTTAAGAGAAACCAGAAGGAGCCCACTATGGGAACACGGAAGGCACATAAGTGTGCACTGGCAATGGGTACAGCAAAGGCAACAGCCCTGAGGTGGGAGCAAGTTCAGAACGTTCGAGGAACAGACAGAAGGCCAGTGTGACCGGAGCACTGGATTGAGGGCAAGCCAAGAAGGAAGCAAGTTTTGAGGGGCAGAAGAAGGCTGGTCAGAAGGCTTCTCAAATCCTGAGAAGATCCCTTACTTAGGCTGCTGCACTGAGGGCAGACGACAAGAGGTGAGGCCGGAAGATTAGTCAACAGGCTACTGCAGTGGTCCAGGGCTGGGTCAAGGTAGGCAGTGGGGAAGACTCAGGAACTGTTATGGCCACCACAACCTCACTGTCACACCAGTGGCCTTTAGACTTTTCAAGGTCTCTCATTGGAGTCTCACAGCAAACCCAAGGAAGGCAGGACGGAATCCGTGAGGCCATTTCACAGAACAAGAAACTGGGGCCAAGAGTGACGATAGGATTGTGCCCCAGAACGTGCAGCTAGTATGTGCCAGAGCTGGGAGTGAACCTCAGCACTTGGGACTCCCTGTCCTGAGTTCCTCTGGCTGCAGGGCGACAGGGCATGACACGGAATGCACCGGAGAACAAGGGCGGAGATGGGCCTCTGCACACCCCAGAAGGGTCCCACCCCCACCCTCCCCTGCAGCCTTCACGGGAAGTGCTCAGGGGATGCTCGCTGGCCGACCCCAGCACTTGGGAAGTCGCAGCTCTCGGTCCAAGGGAACGTGACACCCGTTCCCTTTCCAAGTCACAGTGGGGACAGGGTAGGAAGAGCTAGAGGCTGGGGAACCCCTTGGTTTTCTTCTTCGGCAAAACAGGGACTTCTTACCTTAAAGGAGCCTCAAGAGGGTTAGTGAGAATATGGCCAAAAGCACAATACAAATAATACATATTTGGGATTCCCAGATAGATAAGACCTTCATGTAGACTAAAATAACTTGACGAGCACCTGTCTGGCTCAGTCGGCAGAGCATGCAACCCTTGATCTCGGGGTCATGAGTTCAAGCCTCAACGTTGGGTGTATGGATTACTAACTAATAAAATAACTTGAAGGTACCTCTCCTGCATAACAGCAAAGATCTTGGGCTCGGGGGTATCATATGCCTGGTTCCCTCTGACCCCCACCCCCACCCCGACTCCCTGCTCTACCACAGCTGTGTGATCCTGGAACATGACTCTCTTCATCTGCAAGACGGGGTTGCTAATACTTGTTCCTGCCTCCAAGAGCTGTTACGTGGATTCACTAAGACAAGGCCCAGAAAGCGCCAAGCCACAGTGCTGGCGCACACAGCAGCGTTAAACACGCGGCGGCTGGTGTCACTACTGGCGGTCGACACCAAGCCAGCGTTGTCAACCTCGGCTGCGGGGCTTGGGATGCGCAGCCAAACTGAAGTCGGCCACGGCTGGGTTCTGGAACGCAGCGGCGGTCCCCATAGCCTGCAGAAGCCATCAGGGTACCTGCGGGGGCACAGGCTTCCTAGAGAAATAAATAAGACAGGAGGGGGCCCTGGAGCTCTGGAGCCCGTGATGACAGAGAGGAAGGAGGAAAAGCAAGCCCGTCTTCTACGGGCCATTAAATGTGATGAAAGGATCTGGCTTCTGTGGGGGCTCCCGGGGGCTGATGAGCAGGCACCTCGTCAGCCTGGGCCCAGGCTCCAGCTTCGGGTGGCAGCTGGACCTCCTCAGAGCACACCTCCACCTCTGTGACCTGAAGTTCCCTCTGTGGGCCCCGTTGCTCTCCCTTCCCCCATCCCCCCTCCCACCCACCCCTCATCCCACGCTGGGCCGACTTGAGAGTCAGGCTGCCCGGGTCTGCTCTCCAGCTCTGCCACTTACACAGTGCCACTTAACCTCCCTTGACGGTTTCTTCATCTGTAAAATGGGGAGAGTCACAGTGCTGACCTTCAGGGCTGTTACAAAGATTAAGTAAGCTCATCTAGGGAAAAACACAACAGGGCTTGACTATCGGTAATTGTCCGACTGACTCACAGCTAAATGATGACAAACTTAAAACCCCTCCACTTCTGGGGCGCTGGGGTCAGTTAAGCGTCCGACTTCTAGGAAGACCTTCTATCCCAGGGCAAAACAAACCATCCCCCTCTATACTGGGGTGTAATATGACAACACACTGGCCAATGTGTCCTTCTGGTATCTCTCCTGGGGCCTGGGGCACGGGGTGAATCAGACCCAGTTCTGCCCTTGGGAAGCTCCGGTTAATCAGCCACATCCTTCTCCTTTCCCATCTCGAGCCCCTTCAAGGCGTCAAGCCAGGCACCCGCAGGCATGAGGGAAATGGACTCAGATTCCATCTTCAGGGCTCAGGCCCCCTTCAGCAGCCTTCATTTGCCTTCTCCAGGCATGCTTCCAGAAATCTCCTAAGTATGTTTTTTTTAAGTTTGTTTGTTTATTTATTTTATATATTTTTTTGAGAGACAGAGAGAGACAGTGCGAGCAGGGGAGGGGCAGAGAGAGAGAGAGGGAGGTACAGAATCTGAAGCAGGCTCCAGGCTCTGAGCTGTCAGCACAGAGCCCGACGCAGGGCTCGAACCCACGAACCGTGAGATCATGACCTGAGCTGAAGCTGGATGCTTAACTGACTGAGCCACCCAGGTGCCCCTTATTTATTTATTTATTTGAGAGAGAGTACAAGCAGGGAAGAGGCGGGGGAGGCGGGGGTGGGGGAGTGGGTGGGAGTGTGGAGGTGGGAAGAGAACCCAAGCAGGCTCTATGCTGACAGTGTGGAGCCCAGTGCAGGGCCTGATCCCATGAACCTCGAGACCATGACCTGAGCCAAAACCAAGAGTCAGATGCTTCATCAACTGAGCTCCACAGGCGCCCCAGAGATCTCCTAAATATTTTCACAGGACCAAGCCCCCGGACAACTCCCTGGTCTTTTGGGACCCTGCTGGTCTTTGGGCTTAAGCCCCCACCCCCACTGCATGTACCAAGTCAGACTGTCCTGGTCTCTACATATTTGAAATTGAGTTTGTCCAATTCTGACATTAATTCCAATGTAATACACTCAACAGTTCCATAGGCATGGGTTTCAAATCCAACTGGGTGACATTAAGCTAGCCACATTAATCCTGTGTTCCTCAATTTCTTCATCTGTGAAATGGAGAAAATAATGCCCACCCCTCTTCAGCTCAGGTCATGATCTCACAGTTGGTGAGTTCGAGCTCTGTGTCAGGTTCTGTGCTGACAGTGTGGAGCCTGCTTGGGATTCTCTCTCTTCCTCTCTCTCAAAATAAACTTTAAAAAAAGAAACAATAATAATGCCCACTTCTCATGGAACCCCTGCAAGAATCAGAGAGAATGTAAGTCAGCCTCCCAGCACAGAAGCAAGCAAGCATGGTGAGCCCAGGAATTCCCTTCCTCTTCTCTCTCCCAGCCGAGCCTCCCCATTCTTTCAAGCTCAAGCTCCACTTCCTGGAAGAAGCCTCTGGTAACTTTTCCAGGTTACCCTGGAGAGCTCTGTCTCCTGTTCACTCTCACTGCATCGACTCCGGTATAGAGCACTTCCTGGTCCCAGCGTGGGTTCCGGCCAGACTGCAAGTGACAAACTCAACCCCAAGCCTGCCCCAGAGTGCCTCATCACGCTCACAGGAGACATCTGAAAACTAACTCGCTTCCGTGGCCCAGGACTCTGGGAAAGGCTGAAGATGGGGAGCCAGACAAGGAAGCGGGAACTCTAGCTCTGCTATGCGACGGGGAGACCTTCGATTCTGTAAGCCTCAGGTTTCCCACCTGGAAAATGAGGACAGAAATAAGCCTGCCTGCCGTGGTGGCTATGGGGGACAGATGAGCCAGCGTATGTGAAAGCCCTTTTGTTGTAAACCAAAAAGTGCTATTTAAAGGACTCTTATTTTCAGATTCTCCAAGCCAAACCTACTGACGCCTTAACTTTCTTACACCTAGAGCCCAGCTCATCCCACAGAGCTTCTTAGCCCCAAATAATCCACGCACACCCACATTCTTAACTGTCCATTGCAAACAAAAAGCCAACAGCCTGGAATTCACAGCATCCACAGAACACAAATCTCATCCCACCTCACGGACCAACAAACTCTCTTCCATCCTCAGATCTCATCCCTCTTCAACTTAGGTTTCTAATTCCCAGCTTAAGGTACCTCAGGCCTCAAACATGCTCCAATAGCATTTTGGCCATGCTTCCTTTGGTATGCAGTCCAATTTCTATGGGATGGCAAAATGGGGAAAAAAGACCTTGTTGGGTATGGTAGGGGTATGTGGGGAGAGGGGCTGTAGTAGTCCTGATAGTAGATGCAAAGATTTTGCTGGAATTTTGGGTCCAACAGTTGCTAAATGTACTATAATTATCACATTTGTGTGAAAAGCCAAGGATCTGCATTCTGCTATTTTCATGGGGCTGGACGAATTGCAGACGCTGAGGAAATGGTAAGAAGTTGGGGTTCAAAGTCTGGAACCTAGGCACCAAAGTCTTTGGGCAACCGCAGCGAAAAGAAATCCCTAACAAAGCTGCCATGGGCCCCCAGTAACCCCACCCCAGGCCCAATACACTTCTTTACCCCCAGACTCCCCAACCCCCCTTTCCAGACTCCAGCCTCTTACTCTTCCCCATTTGATGCCCTGTTGGCACCCCAGCCATCGGGGTCAGAGTAAATTATTTCTAGGATTTTTTTTTTCCTCCTGGGAAAATTGCTTTGTCTCCGTGAAAGACCCCCAAACCAAACATGTTATAAACATCCGAGCCAGACAGATTTTAAGGGGAAAGGGAGGAAAGGAGGGAGCAGGCCCGAAAAGGTCCCTGAGGCCCGCTGGGGGCGGGAGGAGGGTCCGATATTGGGTCCGCGCTCTGGGGCGCCCACCACCGCGGGGCGCCCCACCCCCACCCTGCGGTCCCCGCGCACTCCCCGCCAGGCGGCCGGGCGGGATCACTCCTCGGAGCCCAGGGACGGATCCCGCGACCGGAAATGCCCCCCTGCCCAGACCGCGCCCCCCTTTCCTGCCGCCCCCTCCCCCCGAACCAGGCCGCAGGCCCAAGGATCCCCGGGCTCGCGTGGCCTCGGCAGCCGGCAGAGGCGACCCATCGGCGGCCGCGGTCTACCGGCCCTTGCTGCGGTCCTCCAACTCTTGGCGCTGCGGGGCCAAGGCGCACACAAAAGGAAGGGGCGCGCTGCCAGAGACGTCCCTGCCAGCCCCTTTCGGCCCACTTCGCGGGGGCTGGCAAAGCATCGCGCACCCCAAAGCTCCGGACGCTTGGGCGGGAGCCCCCCACGAAAGAAAATTCCAAGGCACCCCTCCCACACCCCCGGGAGCTGCAGAGGCAGCCAAATCACCCAGCGGCAGGTGCCCCCGGCCGCACAACTTTGAAACTTTGGGGCAGGGCACGGGGAAGGGGCGGGGGAGCCCCAAAAAGGAGGAAATCAGGATTCGGCGGCTCTCGTTTGATTTCTGCCAGATGCACTTTCCAGGTGGCCCCGCGCGGCTCCGGCCTGGCCGGAGTCCCCCCCGCCTCCGCCTCCGCCCGGCCCGGCGCGGCCCCCG
>NC_043709.1:6921050-6964514 GCF_006229205.1 Suricata suricatta
GGACGCGGTCGGGCCCCGGCCTCTGCCCCTCGGGGCTCGGGCCGCGCGCGCCACTCACCTCGGCCGGGCTGCGCTCCCCGCGGGCCTGCGCCGAGCCCGATAAATGGTATGCTATGACTAGAGGTATGATTACGTTATTATTATTAGTAATAATAAAAGTAAATGCTATTTAATTACGGGCGGCCGCATCCTGCTCCCGGCGCCGCCGCCCCGGCAGCTCCGTCCATGTGGCTCCGGAGCGCTTTACTTTCATTTCCAGCCCCCTCGCCGGCCGCTCGCGGCAGCACCCGCAGGAGGCTCCGTCTCCCCGAAGCGCTTCCTCCTCGGGTCCTAGAGCGCGGCGTCCCTCGCCAGGCGCCCGCGGTGGGCGGCGCGGGCGGCGCACCTGGGGGCGGGGAAGTCCCCCCTGCGCCGCGGGGACCTCATGCCGGAATCCACCTATGTTTTCTTTAAAGGCGGCCTGCCATTTCAGGGCTTTTTCGCTGGGCAAGTCTGCATTTCTGGACCGATGCTGGCCAGACTCCGCGCCACGGCCCTTCCCCCAGGCGTAAAAAGCACCCCCGGTTGCCAGGTGCTTTTCCTGAAGGCTCCCCCAAACCTTAGCTGCTTTGTGCCCTTTTCACGGATGAGAACCAGAGAGGTTCAGAGAGGAATCAGCCCCTCAGTCGGCCGGTGTTTTTTGTAGGAGATCTTTCCAGAAAGGATTTGAGGCTACTTAGAAGATCCAATAGGTGATAAGAGTAACTGGTGAGACGGGGCTGTATTTCTTGCACCGCTGGCACTGCCTTAGAGCTGGTCAGGGCCCGGCTGGATTTGAACCCAGAGCCTCCGATTCCAAATACAATGCCATCCACGCTATTACTACCTGCTCCATTGATTCCAGAGGACTCCCCCATCTCCGTGAGAATTCTCTCAGATTTGCTTCTTTCCGCCTCTTAATTTTGTACACACATACGTATGCACTTATATTTACACACATACTTGTGTGTGTGTGTGTGTGTGTACATGTGTGTATGTGTGCATTTAATTTATTGAGGATCAGCTGTGAGCCTGGTGGACTTTTATAAGTGTTATCTCTTTCCCAGACATTTGTGCCTGACACATCTTAGAAGCTGGGATACAGCGGTGGGACAAATTTTAAACATTTAAACTCCTTGTGGCAAGTGCTAGGTGGGACAAGAACCTGGGGCTGTGTCTACTTCCTTAACTCTCACAATGATCCTGAAAGGTTGGTTTTAAGTTTTTTTAATGTTTTATTAATTTTTGATACAGAGAGACACAGAGCATGAGAGGGGGAGGGGCAGAGAGAGAAGGAGACAGAGAACCGGAAGCAGGCTCCAGGCTCTGAGCTAGCTGTCAGCACAGAGTCTGACGCGGGGCTCGAACCCACGAATGTGAGATCTGACCTGAGCCGAAGTCGGAGGCTTAACGGACTGAGCCACTCAGGCGCCTCGAAAGGTTGGTTTTAGCATGCCCATTTTACAGATGGAAAACTAAGGCTGGGAGGTTGACTCGTCCAAGGTGGCAATTCTGACTCCAGAGCCTGTGTGTTTTACATAACCTCCTATGATTTCTACTGTTTGCCTTAAGGAAGCCTTGAAGGGGGGGAAGCACCTGCACCATCCAAAGTTCTGAGACTCTTTTCTGTAGATTCTTTCTGTCTCCTCAATAATCTAGGATTAAGAAACAAAAAGGTAGCTTCTGGCATGAAGAGGATGGGCATTTGTATTCAGAAATGAAAAGCAAAGTTTAGAGGCCTTCGGAGTGGGGTTCATTTAAAATGAAGCTTTTTTTGGGGCGCCTGGGTGGCTCAGTTGGTTAAGCATCCGGCCTCGGCTCAGGTCATGATCTCACGGTTCGTGGGTTCGAGCCCCACATTGGGCTTTGTGCTGACATCTAGCTCAGAGCCTGGAGCCTGCTTCAGATTCTGTGTCTCCCTGTCTCTCTGACCCTCCCCTGCTCGCACTGTTTCTCTCTATCTGTCAAAAAATAAATAAAAGACATTAAAAAGATTAAAAAAAAATAAAATGAAGCTTTTTTTAAAAAATAGAAACCACATTTTTGTTTTAATTTTTTAAGGTTTATTTATTTTTGAGAGAGACAGAGACAGAGTGTGAGTATGGGAGGGGCAAAGAGAGCAGGAGACACAGAATCCGAAACAGACTCTAAGCTCTGAGCTGTCAGCACAGAGCCTGATGTGGGGCTCAAACCCATGAACCGTGAGATCGCGACCTGAGCTGAAGTCAGATGCTTAACTGGCTGAGCCACCCGGGTGTCCCCAAGATCATGGGTTGAAGGAAGCCACACGTAGAGCCTGGCAGTTTAGGAAGGCGGGGTGGTATGCTGGCTTAGGAAGGCCAAGGCGGGTCAGAGTCCCAGCTCCCACCACTTGCTAGCAGGGGGACCCGAGACAAGTTTCACAGCTTCAGTTTCATCATTTGTAAAATAAGGGTAAGAACAGGGGCACCTGGCTGGTTCAGTGAGTTAAGCATCCAACTTCGGCTCAGGTCATGTCCTCACAGTGGGTTCAAGTCCCACATGGAGCTCCGTGCTGACAACTTGGAGCCTGCTCGGAATTCTTTCTGTCCCCCTCTCTTTACCCCTCCTGCTCAAGCTCCTGCTCTCTCTCTCAAAGTAAATAAACCTTTAAAAAAATGTTTGAAAAGAATAAAAACACCTAATAAACATACCTCCTTTACAATTTACAGTGAAACCCTCTTGACAGTTGATCAGATTAGGTACCACTATTTTTTTTTAACATTTATTTATTTTTGAGAGACAGAGAGAGACAGGTCATGAGCAGGGGAGGGGCAGAAAGAGAGGGACACACAGAATCGGAAGCAGGCTCCAGGCTCTGAGCTGTCAGCACAGAGCCTGACGCTGGGCCAAATTCACAAACTGCGAGATCATGACCTGGCCGAAGTCAGACGCTCAACCGACGGAGCCACTCAGGCACCCCATCACTCCCATGTTATGGGGGAGAAAGCTGAGGCCAGTCGGATCACTACATCTTGCTTAAAATGAACTAGCTGGTAAATGATGTGGTTCTACCATCCCATGATGCCAGTGAAATAACATTCATGAAAGACTGCCCATCATTTGAAGGGGACTCCGCTGGACATCAGCTCCCCCTTCAATTGGACATCAGCTCGTTAAACTATCTAAGCCACCCGAGATGGTAAAGGACCTTTACAAGATGTCAGCCCTATGTGGTGGTGTTTTTGAAAGAAAGGCCTCGAGGCTGGCACCGGCAGGTTGTTTTCTGGGAAGCGCCAAAGTCACTGGGCAGCAAATGCTCTATGTCCGCACATTAAAGTCTAAGTAGCAGTAATAGCGACCCCTTCTTACTTACTATGGACCAAGTACTTTGTACATGTTGATTCTCTTATCCCCCTTCCCAAAACTCGATAAAGTGGGGATTGTTTTTACTTACTTTGAAGTGAAAAAACAGACACAGAGCAGTTAAGTGATTTGGTTGAAATCACACAGCTAAGAAAGAGGAAGAAACAAAATTTAGTCCCAGGCCTGACTACGTATAGAGCCTGACTACTGCACCACTACTCATGGTGGGGACATCCTAAGCCTGGATGCATGCCTGATTAGCTCTGAGGACCAGTCACCTGAGAGGGTTGCTGGAGAATGGGAGCCAGACGCTATGCTCCCCGCTTTGAGGAACTCACAGGCCTTTCAGTTATCCCTTCTCCAGGGATCAGCTCCTGTACGAAGCTTAGGCCTGCCGTGGTCTGGCCGCCAGAGACGCCTGGGGAGAGTCTGAGCGCATGGCAACCTTTGCCTCAGTCATGTGCAAAGTTTATTCATTCACTCAACAAACACAGACGGTCATTGCCAGGCCTTACGCTGGGTCCTAGACTACAGAGAAACCCCATGTCCCCACAGGTCCAGGAAAGTCCCAGATCCCAGCCCTCCAGCAGGGGATCTTAACTTGGGGTTAGGGAAGTACAACTTGAGGCTTAGGATGGTGATATTAAGAGTACTCTCCCCATAGGGTCACTCTGAAGATTCAATGAGTGCTTGTGAGCAAAGCAGTGATAAATGTGTGACTAACTACAAATAAATAATGTTCTTCTAGAAACTAATCATAGAATTCAGATTCTCGAAGGTGAAGGTGACTTAAAAAGAGAGAAGTGGGGGATCCTGGGTGGCTCAGTCAGCTAAGCATCTGACTTTGGCTCAGGTCATGATCTCGTGGTTTGTGAGTTTGAGCCCCGTATGCAGCTCTCTGCTATTAGTGCAGAGCCCACTTCAGATCCTCTGTCCCCGTCTCTGTGCCCATTCCCCATTTGCACGTGCGTGTGTGAGCACTCTCTCTCTCTCTTTCAAAAATAAATAAACATTTTTAAAGAGAGAGAAGGGGAGAGACCCATGAGCCTAGAGGCTGAGGTAGGCTATCCACCAGACAGGAGATGAAATGCAGGCAATAAAACAAGGTTATGGGCCACCAGGGTAGCTCGGTCAGTTAAGTGACTGACAATCTCTGTTCGAGTCTTGATCTCAGGGTTGTGAGTTCAAGCCCTGCATTGGGCTTCGAGCTGGGCATGGAGTCTGCTTAAAAAAATCAAAATAGGGGCGCCTGGGTGGCTCAGTCGCTTAAGTGTCCGACTTTGGTTTAGGTTATGATCTCATGATTTGTGGGTTTGAGCCCTGCTTCGGGCTCTGTGCTGACAGCTCAGAGCCCAGAGTCTGCTTCAGATTCTGTGTCTCCCTCTATCTCCTCCTCCCCTGCTCACACTCTCTCTCTCAATCTCTCAATAAATAAACATAAAAAATGTTTTTTGAATAAAATAAAATAAAATAAAATAAAATAAAAAGTCACATGATTCCCAATGTGTATTAGGAAAATGTGCAAGCATAGAGAAAGTAGAGTGAACACTCACATGCCCTAGTTTATGCTAAATCGTTAAGTTTGGGGTGCCTGGGTGGCTCATTCGGTTAAGCCTCCGACTTCGGCTCAGGTCAGATCTCACTTTCGTGGGTTCAAGCCCCGCATCAGGCTCTGTGCTGACAGCTAGCTCAGAGCCTGGAGCCTGCTTCCGGTTCTCTGTCTCCTTCTCTCTCTGCCCCTCCCCCTCTCATGCTCTGTCTCTCTCTGTATCAAAAATAAATAAAACATTTAAAAAAATTTTTTTTTAAAAATCGTTAAGTTTCCCATGTTGCTTTATCACCTATTCATTGATCCAGTCATCCACCCAACAATCTACATAATATTTTTATTAAAAACAAAACAAAACAAGGGCGTCTGGGTGGCCCAGTCGGCTAAGTGTACAATTCTTGGTTTCGACCCACGTCATGATCTCACAGTTCATGAGATCAAGCCCCTGTGCTGACAGAATGGAGCCTGCTTAGGATTCTGTCTCTGCTTCCCTGTGCCCTCTTTCTGCCCCTCCCCTGCTCATGCTCTAGCATTCTCTTTCAAAATAAATAAACTGTAAAACAAAATAGGTAACTATTTTTTTAAAGATTTAAATTTTTTAAAATTTATTTTACATATATAGAGAGAGCACACACAAGCTGGAGGCGGGGGGCGGGTGGGGGGGGGAACGGAACAGAGGATCCAAAGCAGGCTCTGTGCTGATAGCAGAACACACAAACTGTGAGATCATGACCTGAGCCGAAATTGGACGCCCCATGGAACCAAAGAATTCTTAAAAGAGAAAAATAATCTAAAAGCATTTGGTATTGCGAAAATCTCCATAAACTTTAAATGCAAATTTAAGCTCCTCCACAGATGTCAACCTTTTCTATCTCCTTCACCATTAGATTCCTAGAGCTGCAACAGTGCCTGGTACATAGTTGATGCTTAATAAGGATTTGTGGGGTGAATGAATTGTTTTAATTATGTTTATTTATCGAAATTTATTTTTATTAAAAAAATTTTTAATGTTTTTTATTTATTTTTGAGAGACAGTGCAAGCAGGGGAAGGTCAGAGAGGGAGGGAAATACATACTCTGAAGCAGGCTCCAGGCTCTGAGCTGTCAGCACAGAGCCCGATTCGAGGCTCGAACACACAAACCACGAGATCATGACCTGAGCCGAAGTCAGACGCTTAACCGACTGAGCCCCTAAAAAATGTTTTTTAACATTTATTTATTTTTGAGAGACAGAGACAGATCATGAGCAGGGGAGGGGTAGAGAGAGAGGGACATACGGAATCTGAAGCAGGCTTCAGACTCTGAGCTGTCAGCACAGAGCCCAATGCAGGGTTCAAACGCAGGAACTGTGAGATCATGACCTGAGCCAAAGTCGGAAGCTCAACCGACTGAGCCACCCAGGTGCCCCTGTTTATCAAAGTTTGAAAAGGAAATGCATTCTGACCGGTAGCCCTGGGCTTGAACCCAGGGGAGAATGTGGTTTGAGCGGTCTTTAACAGATAATCTAGCAAACCCCTCCCCCCCAGGGGCGGTGGCCCTTGAGGGGGGGTGCAGCTCACCTCCAGAGCGGTAGGCCAGGTCCGCCCTCTTTCTCTAGGGGCCCTGGGCAAGCACTTGCAGCCTGTTGGATCTTGGGAATTTCTCTCCACATTCCTCACATGTCTGGCATAATTCAGCCATTTGTTTTTGATCTCACTAAATGGCAAGTCTGCAGCCTTGGTAGCTCTTCAGGAAACCAGTATAAATATTGTTATTTATTCCATTTACAATTGGCAATTAAGTTTGTTTTCAGGCTCCACAGTGGAATTTAAAACACTCAGTTAAAATAAACCAAAGGAATCAGAGGCAGCCTCCTTTTCTCTTCAAAACATTCTTTAAAAAAGCGGGGCGGGGCGGGGAGGGGGTGATAGAATCTGCAGAACAGAAACAGAAAGATCTAAAACATTCCCCTTCCCCTTATACCCACCTCATACTCACAAAATGACTTGTTTTACATGTATGTTGAAAAGGACCCCAGCGATCTGGCTTCTGTCATCTCTTATCTTGGGGTGCCTGGCTGGCTAGATTGGTAAAGCATGCTACTCTTTAAAAAATTTTTTTTAAATGTTTTATTTTACATTTGAGAAGGGGGGGAGAATGAGAGAGAGAGAGAGAGAGAGAGAGAGAGAGAGAGAGAGAGAGTGAGAGTGTGTGCAGGGGAAGGGCAGAAAGATGGAGACAGAATCTGAAGCAGGTTCAAACTCACAAGCATGAGATCATGACCTGAGCCACCCAGGCCCCCCCAGAGCATGCTACTCTTGATCTCAGGGGCGCAAGTTCAAGCCCCATGTTGGGTAAAGAATTTATTAAAAAAAAAAATTCCACGGTCTTTTGTGTACATTACTGTGTAATTTGGGTAAGTTATTTAACCTCTCTGGTTCTCAATTCTTTGTTGAAAAGAAGAAAGAGGGGACCTAAGGTGGCTCTATCCATCTGTCAAAGACTATGATGCCATTTACGGGGCCCAGAAAACAAACTAGTCCTCAGGTGATAACTTGAAAGGTAAAGAGAGAGTTGGGGAAAGAGGGCAACTGACAAATTCACGATTTGGAAACACTGATAGCTCTGGACTCCTCTGACTCACTGTAAACCCGCAAGGAGCCTTCTCTTTTTTAAACCCCAGTCTTCCCATTTTATTTTATTATGGCCTTTTAAAAGTGTTTATTTAAGGGGGGTGATGGGCATGGAGGAGGGCACTTGTTGGGGTAAGCACTGGGTGTTATATGGAAACTAACTTGACAATAAATTATAAAAGAAAAAAAAATGTTTATTTTTGAGAGAGAGAGAGCACATGAGCAGGAAGGGACAGAAAGAGAGAGAGACACAGAATCTGAAGCAGGCTCCAGGCTCTGAACTGTCAGCACAGAGCCCGATGTGGGGCTTGAACCCACAAACCAGGAGATCATGACCTGAGTCAAAGTTGGACGCTTAACCGACTGAGCCACCAAGTGCCCCTTTATTATGGTTTTTAAATGAATATATTTTTGAGAGAGAGCGAGTAAGAGCAGGAGCATGGGAGGGGCAGAGAATCCAAAACAGGCTGAGCGCCGACAGCAGAGAAACCCAACACAAGGCTTGAACTCACGAACCTTGAGATCATGACCTGAGCCAAAGGAAGTCAGACATTTAACCTACTGAGCTACCCAGGTGCCCTCAGTTTTCTCATTAAAAAATTTTTTTGTAACATTTATTTATTTTTGAGAGACAGATCATGAGCAGGGGAGGGGCAGAGAGAGAGGGACACACAGAATCGGCAGCAGGCTCCAGGCTCTGAGCTGTCAGCACAGAGCCTGACACGGGGCTCGAACCCACGAACTGTGAGATCATGACCTGGGCCAAAGTTGGGCACTGAACCGACTAAGCCAGCCAGGTGCCCCTCATTTTCAAGTGGTTTAAGATAGAATCTAGTTTCAGGGCTAACAGAATCTGGATTGTTAATTTTTGTGATTTTTAGCTTTAATGTGAAGATGTCCAGGCAGAACATTTACTCTTCGCTCTCCACTAGGCCCCCACTACCTTCTCTCTTTTTTCTTTCTCCTTCTTTTTTAATTAAGTAGGCTCCACACCCAATGAGGGGCTTGAACTCACAACTGTGGGATCGAGTCGCATGTTCTACCAACTGAGCCAGCCAGGCACCTCGAAGGCGAAGGCTATTGTTTCTGCTAAGAATTACCTTCCCTTCCAATCCTTATCAAAACAAAACAAAACAAAACAAAACAAAACAAAACACCTATAAAAAAGGAAAAGGGAGGTTGGGGATCACCCCAAGGGAAATCCAGACTGATCTGATCCTTCCTAGCTGTAATCAGCACATGAAGAGCATCAGGCCTAGTGGGGAACATATCAGCCTTCTCAAATGATGACTCATTTTAAGCAAATATCCAGTAACCCTGACTGGAATCCAGTTCAAATGAGGGAAGTGAAGCACCTGTGATAGTCTAATCCCGGAAAAGATGCTGCCAAGCGGGTAGGTACCTGCCCAGAGGCTCCCACAGATTGAGGAAGCTGCAAACAATACGATTAACTGTTTGGGATGAGCCCTCTGCGCTTCAGATCAACAGCTGTGGGGGTTTTTGGCTTGCTGTGGGGCCCAGGGGCAGGTGACTAATTGTGGACGGACTGCTGTAGAAAAGCCTCCCAGAGGAAGTGTCCTTTGACAGGGGCCTTGTTTTTTGTGTTAATGTTTTATTTATTTTTGAAAGAGAGAGAGAGAGACAGCCTGAGCAGGGTGAGAGTCAGAGAGAGAGGGAGACACAGAATCCGAAGCAGGCTCCAGGCTCTGAACTAGCTGTCAGCACAGAGCCTGACACAGGGCTTGAACCCACGAACCTTGAAATCATGACTTGAGCCAAAGTCAGATGCTCGACCAACTGAGCCACCCAGGCGCCCCTGACAGGGGCCTTGTATGCAGAGAAGTGGGAAAATGGAGAGAGGACCCACATGTCAGCAGTGCTCCGAACCATGGAGCTCGCTCTCCTCCTCTCTGTGCTGGAAGGGGTGGCAATGATGCCCGCATCCTTTGTGGTTGTAAAGATTAAATGAACTGTGTGTGAAAAGATCTGGCACATAATATATTTAACTTTCAATTGCAGGTAAAGCAAAAGCATGCGCGTGGGCCGCGTTGGGAGAGGTAACTTTGCAGAAGGCTGCATATGTTGATGGTGATTATCTCTGGGTGCTAGAGTTTCTCGGGTAATGTTTACTTTTCTCTTTATCCTGTTCTATGTTGGTTGAAGTATTTATAGCAAACACGTTATTTATATAATGGATAAAATGTTCTTTGCAAGAAGACAAAAAAAGCTGTTTGTGTTCTGATACCTAAAGAATTCAAACCTACAGAAAAGTGGCAAAAGTATTCAAAGTACTCCTGTATACCCCTCACCCAGATTCACTCAGTGTGGACATCTGGCCATATTTGCATATACACACTTTTTTGAGCCACTGGAGAGTCAGTCACTGATATCACACCCCTAATTATTTCAACGTATATTTCCAAAAGCAAGGGCAGTCTCTTACATAACGCAGCACAATAATAAAAATCAACAAATTTAACATCAATACTATACTATTATCTAACATACAGTCAAGTATTGCTAATTGTTTCCATATTGCCTTTAGCAGTATCCTCCTCCCCAGCCCAGGATCCAATCCACCATGTAGATTGCGTTTTTGTTGTCATGTTTCTTAGTCTCCTTTAATCTGCAACAGTTCCTCAGCTTTTCCTTGTCTTTCGTGACATAGACATTTTTGCAAGAGTACAGACCAGTTATTCTGTAGCAGAATAAACTGTAACTGTTTGGCTTTGCTGCTTCCTCATGATTGGATTAATCATTTTATGCACCGCTGACTGGATGGAGATGCTGTGTCCTTCTCAGTGCATCGCATCAGCAGGTGTGCGATGGATGTCAATTTGTCCAGTTTCTGATGTTAACATGGACCATTTGGTTAAGATGGTGTCGCACCTTCTCTACCATAGGGTAACTACTTCCCCTTGTTACTTATCAAAAATTTGCGGCTATTCGTGTGAAAGGCTTCGAATGACCCCTCAATTTCGTGGGACAAAAAAGGCGAGGCTTTTGTCTGAGGAGATGGATACCCATTTCTTGCAGAAGAGGCCTTCTAGCAGCTTGCCTTCAGGAGTACCAGCCATGGTCAATAAAGTTACATGAAAGTGATCTTTTCCGGAAGGGCTGAGTCCGCTGGACCGCACGGCATGAAGGGAATTGTAGTCTCCCTGGGAGCTCGCGGCTACACGCCGCCCTGTGGCCTCCCGGAGAAAGAGCCAGAAGCCGAAAAGGGAGGGCGCAGAGGGAGCCGGCGGTGGCGCGCTGGGACGCGGTGCATGACGGGACTCGTAGTTTCAGGGCGCGCTCCTGACGCGGCTGCCGCGCTCAGCGCCGAAGAACTGGACTACCTTACCCGTCAGGCCGCTCGAGCGGGGGAAGGGGAACCCGGCCTGGGCCTTGAACAAATCAAATCGAAGGAAAGAAACTGCCGGCTTTCAAAATCCTCCTCCTCCGCCATCATCCGCGGTCGTGCGGGGAGCAGGTGGTGCTGGGGACTGGAGTGGCGAGAACTGCCAGGGTGCTGACGGAAGAGCGGGCCGGGCATCGGGACCGCTGGGCTCGGGGGTGGCGACCCCGACCTGACCTGACCCGGACCCTAAATCAGTCCCCGCCCCTGCCGGGCGGACGCGCGCGCTCAGGTTGCCCCACGCGGCGGTGGCGCCACCCGTACACGGTAAGGATCGGGGTCCCTTGCCTTTCGCCGTCACCTGCCCGGGATGGGGGCCGGGGGCGGCGCGGCGCTGCAGCTGGGCGTGGAAGGCGTGGCGCCACCGAGCGCCTTCTGGGTGTCTTCTCGGCCTTACCCACGCTTCGACGGCCAGGCGCCGAGGGACTGAAAGAAGGGGTGCTGGGGGGCGCAGGCCCCTTTCCCATGTGGGGAAACCGAGGCGTGGAGAGAGCGTCTGGCGCAGCTGCCAGCGGCAGCATCTCCTGTGGGCGTCGGTGACAACTGCGGGCGGTGCGCGTCCTCCAGGGATCCCGGATGGGGCTCCCGCGCCGCCCGCCTGTCATTTGAGGCCCGCGCTCGCGTCGCTCCCCTGCCGCCGCCGCCTCCCGGGAGTCCCACGCCCGCGCAGGGTCTGGGCTGGCGCCGCAGCCCCTGGGATCGACATGAGTCACTGCTGACGCTTCGCGAGAGACGTGCACCTGAGAAAATCTGTGACTTTCGCGCCTAGAAGGGAAAGAGGCTGTGTATTTACTGTTGTCTTTGCTCTGCCGCTGGCCCTTCGCAGACCTGGGACGATCAGGCCACCCCTCTGTGCTTCGCTTTCGGAGTCTTCAAAGTGGACGGTGGCTCTGTGCGCCGACTGCCCTGAGGAATAGGCCCTTTGCCAGCTGAGAAGCTCTGTGTTCCCCAGCGACCGTATATGGCAGCCCCGCCACCATGTTTCTTGCCCCATCCCCGAAATGCAAGAGGTGGTGGGGTTTCAGGCTGATTTTTATTTCAGTTTCAGGGCATCGTTCTTGGAGCACCTTCTAGATGCCAGACCTTAGGTTGCATAAAGGGGTGCCGTCAAAATATCTGTGAGAGCCTATCCCCTCGCTGCTGGAAACCTCTATCGCCACATTCTTTAAATGGGCTCTGTGATTTGGGCCTCCGGTTAAATTCTCTTATTTCTTGTTTTCCTTTTCCTTTTCTCTCTGCACCCCAGCCCCGCTGGCCTCCTTGCGGTTCCCTCTGACTCCCCTCCCTTCCCCTCCCAACAGGAGCCTTTGCATTTGCTGTTCCCTTTGCAAGAAGGCTCTTCCCCCAGATTCTGCCTGGTCTGATCCTTCCTGTTCTTCAAGTCTTTGTTTCTTTCTTCATAATACTTTCTCTGACCATCCTGTTTTAAATTGCAACCCCCAGAATATACCTTCCTCCCCTCCCCTGTTTTATTTTTCTTCTTGTCATTGTCTTAAGATACTAAATTTTTTTTTAAATTTTTTAACAATTATTTTTGAGAGACAGAGAAACAGAGCACGAGCAGGGAAAGAGCAGAGAGAGAAGGAGACACACTCTGAAGCAGGCTCCAGGCTTTGAGCTGTCAGCACAGAGCCCGATGTGGGGCTCAAACGCACGAACTGCAAGATCATGACCTGAGCCGAAGTCAGCCTCTTAACCGACTGAGCCTCCCAGGAACCCCCTAAATACCTTGTTTAGGGCACATGTTTTAATAGGGCAGGATTTTTGTTTCATTCACTGCTGTGCTCCTGGAATCTGGAGCGATGTCCGAGCACAGTAGCTGTTAGTTGATGCCTTCTTACCCAGAAGAAGAATTCATGCTTATTGATAAAGATAGGCAAATGGGGGTGGGGGGGTAGGCAGTGGGGCCAGGGTGGCTCAGTTGGTTAAGCGTCCAATTCTTTTTTTGTTTTGTTTTGTTTAGGTTCATTTATTTGAGAGAGAGGGTGCGCATGCACATTGGGGAGGGGCGCAGAGAGAGAGAGAGAGAGAGAAAGAGAATATCCCAAGCAGGCTCCACACTGTCAGTGCAGAGCTAGACTCAACGGTTCATGAGATCAGGGCCTGAGCTGAGGTTGGGACGTCTAACCGACTGAGCCATCCAGGTGCTCCAAGCATCTGATTCTTGATATCGGCTTGGGTCGTGGTCTTGTGGTCATGAGGTTGGGCTCTACGTTGGGCTCTGCGCTGAGCGTGGAGCTTGCTTGAGATCCTCCCTCTCTCTCTCTTTCTCTCACACACACACACACACACACACACACGTACACAAACACATTCTGCCCTTCCCCTGCTCTCACTCTCATGCTCTGTTTCTCAAAATAAACTAAAAAAAAATAAAAACGACAAACCTGGGTGATAAGGGTTAAGGTAAGGAGAAGGAAGTGGGAAGCAGACTGTTTGGGCCCCGAGGACGCCTGGGGGAAAGGGAGGATATGGGAACCACCACACTTGTGTCTCGAGGATGAATAGCTTGGGAAGGACACGTTCTGGGTAAGGAGTCTCTGTAGGCACCGCCTGTTCTATCCTCCGTACTGGCCTTCCTTGGTCTCCCCCTCATTGCATGCCATTTCCTCTTTGGGGAGATGGAGTGGTCCTCTCTGCCGGTCTGCGAGTCCTCCAGGCTGGAAGCCCCTTTCTTCAGCGCCTCTGTCCTTGGTCTATTGTGATGGTGGCCGTTGTGATGTAGAGACCTCTGGTCTCCTAGGAACCCCTGAGACCTGACCACCATGGGCTGCCCGGTCTCCTGGCCAAGGTGAAATCGTACGTGCGGTGGCCTGACCCCTGTGCCCCAGCCCCAGAGACATGTCAGCGTGGGTGACGGGGCCCTTCCTGGGATGGATGACCTGGATCTCTTAGCCATGTTAGTCCTGTTTGAGAAATGGGACCCTCAGACCAGCCAGGTGTGTGTTGGGGGCAGGCTCTTTGCCATGGTCCGTCTCGGACTCGATTGCCGTTCTCTGGGGACCCAGGAAGTGGGAAGTTCATGGCTGTGTGTTCGGGCAGGGAAGCTAAAGTGAGATGGCAACTCTTGAGAGTTTAGGTAAAACATGATTTTACTACTTTCTTACCACTTTCATAGACTTGTTCCTTCCCTAATGCTGTTTTCATTTCTTCCAGCCGTTTAGCTTTTGGAGTCCCCAGAGCAGAGGGGGAAGCCGGGCTTGTCTCTTACCCTGCCCTCCCCAAGCAGCGGGCCCCCCGAGACTTCTCTCTCAATGAACCTTTGGCCTGCTCAGTTTGCAGATTTCCAGCGGAGCCCAGCGACGTAGCCAGCATGGCCTCTGAAGACATCGCCAAGCTGGCAGAGACACTTGCCAAAACCCAGGTGGCCGGGGGACAGCTGAGTTTCAAGGGCAAGAGCCTCAAACTCAACACGGCGGAGGACGGTGAGTTTCTGCTTGGGCTGGCCCAGGGGAGGAGAGGGAGTGTGTGAATGTCGCTTACTCTTGCTCACGTTTGGGCTCTTGCGGCTCCGTTCTCACAGCGTTTGTCCTATAGCTCTGTGAGACTGCGCCGAGCCCATTTCACGGTACGGCTCGTGCTCGCTTCGGCAGCACACGTGCTAAAAAAAAAAAAAGATGATGTGCCCACCGGCGCATGCGGCTCCCTGCCTGTCGTCACGTGTCCGGAAAGTATCCTCGCGGGTGATGGCTTTAGGTTGGCAGGTGGCTTGTGTCTTCGGGGAGATAGTAAGCGGTGAGGGACTACGACGGCAGTCCCCGGATGTAGCCCATGACTTCTCACTTCAGACCTTTGTCACCACGACCCCAGCCTGGTCAGAGAATGCTGGCTGCTTCCCCAGAGCCAAGGCCCTCATGAAGCTGCCTTAAAACATTACCCCAGGCCCTCCTTGGGAGGTCTAGTCCACGCAGCTTGGAAGAAGGATGGAACTTGTCTGTGTACAGGAACCAGGACTGGAGGGAACCAGGCACCAGAGTGCAGGCCCTGCCTTTTCATCCCTGGCCTAAGCATGACTAACACCGGTCAGCCCCGAATCCCCTGGTGTCTGGAAGCAAAGGCACCTACGTCAGTTCTTGTAAGGCCTCTTGAGGTTCTAGCCTGACCGAGGGAACTGGTCTGGACTTGCCTGGTTGGCATGGAGTGCGGGCAGGCCTGCTCCCTGCCCTGGCTCAGAAACGCCTTGAGTCCTTGGGTGGCCGGGAGTGTGGTGGTACATCTTCTCAATATCTCCGAAAGGCCTGAAGATTTAGTTTCTCTCTGTGCTTTGTCACTTTCGGTCATGCCTCATGCCCAAGGGAGGGAGGCAGAAACGTTACCATTTTATAAATAAGGAAAAAAGATTTGAAAGAGCCAACTCACCCAAGATCACACAGCTGGTAAACAGCAGAGCTAGGATTTTAACAGATGTCCAGCTGAATCGCTGTGCCTGTGTTTCTCAGTGGACATTCAGCTCAGTTCGAGAAACAAGAATTTGCTATTAAATGCCGTTCACTGGGGCGCCTGGGTGGCTCAGTCAGTTGAGAATCTGGCTCTTGATTTCAGCTCAGGTCATGATCTCAGAGTCGTGGGATCAGTCCCTGCATTGGGCTCTGCGCTGTGTGTGGAGTCTGCTTAGGATTCCACCCCCTCTCCCTCCCCTCCTTTTCTCTGCTCCTCTCCCCTCACTCGCCCTTGTGCGCATTCTCTCGCTCTCTCTAAAATAAATGGCATTCACCGAATGCCTCGTCAGGTTGTCTTAAGTGCCAGGCAAGCAGTATCTCACTTTATCCTCAAAAAGTCCTTGAGGTAGGTTTCATCCCCATTTTGTAGATGGAAAACTGAAGCCCGGGGAGGTGAAGGGACTTGCTTAAGGGCGCAGCTAAGGCAGCGGAGCCGGGATTAGGTCTCAGCTTGTCTAGTTTTAAAGTCCCTGCAGATGGGGGCACTTGGGTGGCTCAGTCACGTAAGTGGCTGATTCATGATCTTAGCTCAGATCTTGATCTCAGGGTCTTGAGTTCAAGCCCCACCCTGGTCTTGGCGCTGGGCATGAAGCCTACTTAAAAAACCCTGCGAGGATAACCCCTTCACGAGTGCAGGCGGAACACGCTGCCTCCGTTTCGCAGGTCACCGGGGAGGCGCAGCTTCTGAGGCACCCCTAACCTGGAGTGGGAGGGGGGCACTCAGAACTACCGGGGGCGGGGGGTAAGACATGCTCTGGGAAACGTGCACAGAATGTTCGGGGGAGAAAGGCGAGGGACAGGGCTCACTTCGAGCTGGGGAGAGCCCGGGAAGTCTCCGTGGACGAGGTAGTGTTTGAAGTGTCCTTCAAGGAGAAAGGGCACTGGAGGCAGGGAGAACCACATGACTTGGGCACAGGAGCTGAGACACACAGGGTGGGCTTCGGAGGAAGGAAGTCAGAGTCCCATCGGGCACGTAGGGCAGAGGCCCTTGAATGCTGTGCAGAGGAGCCTGGCGGCCTGGGCCTGGGCCCGGGAAGGGACTCCGTCATGTTGGCCAGGAGTGAGGTGGCACAGTCCAGAGAGGGCGAGGGCCTGTGTGAGGGAGCCATGACACTGATGATTGGCCATGACAAGGCTCTTTTCGATCAGCAGATCATTTAAGGACCAAAGAAAGGATTTTTCTGCTTTACGTGGCCGAGTTGTGAACACACGGAGCTGGGTACTTTGTGAAGTGGCGGAAGCTGAAATGCAGGCCCTGCGGCACAGCCCGGCGACAGCTGGTTGTTCAGGGGTGGTTGGGACCCATCCCTCACCTCTTGCTAAGTTACGGAATAACTCCATTTGGATTGAAAACCAAGTGAGAGGCAGCCCCGAGGTGATGTCCACGCTCTCCCGTCCCAGCCTTTCCCCGTCGGTGCTCCTCCCAGGCTCGCTTTGTGCTTGGGACTCTCCTCAGGGCTGCACTTGTGCACATTCCCCGTGAATCTCTGTACTTCTGTCACTTCTACAGCGTCTGTCTTCCCTCGGGGCCCTGACAGCTGTCACCTTACTCTTAAGGGCTGCCTAAATATTCTCCTGAGCGGCCCTCCGCCCTCCTTGTCAACCTGGCTGGTCCCTGGATGTTAGAGTGACTCCCTTTTGGAGCAGGTCTTCCAAGGGGCTGAGAGGTTATTTCAGCCCCTGCGCTGTGAGCCAGCTGCAGAGGAGGCCTGGGCAGCGGGGACCCTGGAGTTGCAGCTCCATGGCAGTCACGGGGTGGGGGTGGGGGGTGTCTTAGGGGCTTCCTGCCAGGGGGCTGCATAAAGCCCATGGTTGTGCACGGCGGCAAGGATGTGGGGAGGGGCACATGGGGAGAGGTTTGGAACACCAACCTGAAGCCTGACTCTGCTGTTTTCCTGAATTCCTGGGCACAGTTGCTTCATTCCTTGAAACCCCAGCTCCCCTTTCTAGATGATGGGAGGCTCTCCCCTAGCCTGCCTTCCGGGTTGTGACACGAGAAAAAGAAAATGAATGCTGGCCACCACTCTCTGGCCGCGTGACCTTAGGCAGGCAGTACCTTCTCTGTGTCTCCGCTTACTGAACCGTGAAGTAGGTGTAAGAGTAAGTACTTGAGTAGATGTGGGAGAGAATGCTAAGTGCTCCTCTGGGGGGCGGGGGGATGGTCGCAAGCTGAGGCAGAGTCCAGGGGCTCGTGACCCAGTGAGGAAGGGGGTGTGAACAACGTCTCCGCATAACAAGTAATCACGTAGAAGCGTGTAAAATCATGGCGAGCAGGCGGCGTTCACGGGCGACCGGGGCTGCGGAACCTGCCAGGCAGGTCGGGAGTTGAGCTGCTGGGGTGGGGGCTGGGGGAGGGAGGCATGTGTGTCCCCAGCCGGACAGCTGCTCAGGAAGCTCCTCGCCACCTTTCTGAAGCCCCGTCTGTGGTCTTTGTCACCTAAGAGGGCAGGTCCAGCATCTCTCTCCCACACACCTCTCCCTCTCTTCCCCGTCACGTCACCCCCCTGCATCTTGTGGCAGCCAGACTAGATGGGCTTTGCCTTGCGCATCTGGTGTGTTTTTGTTCAGATTGTAAAATTCGAATACATGCTTGTTATGGAACACAGAAATACGGAAATAAGGCAAAAAACCATACCTGCCTTATCTCACAGCTCAGGACACAACTACTGTTAATTTTGGGTGCATTTTCTTTCCAGTGTTTTTCTAAACGTAGCTGAGTTTGTTCGTTCGTTCATTCTTTCTTTCTGTATTTTTTTATTATTAATCAGGATCATAATGACAGATACTTTAAAAGTTTCTTTATAACCTGGTACATAAAGAATATATCAAGGGGCACCTGGTGATTCAGTCGGTTAAGCATCTGACTTTGACTCAGGTCATGATCTTATAGTCCGTGGGTTTGAGCCCTGCGTCAGGCTCTGTGCTGACAGCTTGGAGCCTGGAGCCTGCTTCGGGTTCTGTGTCTCCCTCTCTCTCTTTCCCTCCCACGCTCACACTCTGTCTCTCTCTACCAAACTAAAATAAAGACTTAAAAAAAAAAAGAGTATGTCGAGAAGATGATGGAAAAGCACAGAATCACCCATAATCCCAGCATGTAGAGGTAACTCTTTGAACATCGAGTTTCTGTCCTTTTAGACCTTGGTGTGTGTGTGTGTGTGTGTGTGTGTGTGTGTGTGTGTGTGAGAGAGAGAGAGAGAGAGAGAGAGAGAGAGAGAAGGGAGAAGGAGAGATAGAATACATTTATTTTTTTTTGTTAATTTATTTTTTAAAGTTTATTTTGAGAGAGAGTGCACATGTGCTTGCAAGTTAGGGAGGAGCAGAGAGAGAGAGAATCCGCATTGACAGAGGAGACTGATGCAAGGCTTGAACTCACAAACTGTGAGATTGTGACCTGAGCTGAAATGAAGAGTGCTCAGAGATGCTTAACCAACTAAGCCACCCAGGTGCCCTGTGTGTATTTTTTAATAGGTATAACATTTTAAATGTGTGGTCAGACCAAACACCAGAGGAGAACCTCATTACTCGCTTACCACTGTGACAGGAGTATTTTCCAAGTCAGGTAGACACCTGTGGCACCATTCATGATGATGTCAATGTAACTGTATATTGTAGCCCAGTGGATTAACCTATTCTCTGCTGATGGGCGTTTAGTTTGTTTGGGATTTTTCATCCTAAGAGAAACAGTACAGTAATGAGCACCCCACGCGTGAATCCTGTAACGCTGAGCACCTTCGTGTGGCTGTGCCCTCGGCCCTCGGACTTGGGTGCCGTTTCCCCACTTGGCCTCATGCACCCCCTGTACAGGGAGCCTCTGCACACACCACCTGTAAGGTGCTCCAGGCCCCTTCTATGCCCCGTGTGGCCAGTTTCTTTCCTCCTTTGGCTTCCAAGCCATTAACGCTCACTGCAGAGGAATTGTCTTTGGGGACTGTGTCCCCTGGTAGAGTGTGGGCCTGTCTGATTCCCCTTGCAAGCCAGGGCCCAGCACCCAGCAGGCACACCATTGCTGTTGGAATTGTGAGCGACAGGGTGGTGGCCGGGCTCTCTTCTACCTCAGCTGTTCGTGACTCTGGAGTCTAAGGGTCTGTTCTCTGGTCCTTGCAGCCAAAGACGTGATTAAAGAGATCGAAGACTTTGATGGCTTAGAGGCTCTGCGCCTGGAGGGCAACACGGTGGGCGTGGAGGCAGCCAGAGTCATTGCCAAGGCCTTGGAGAAGAAGTCAGAGTTGAAGGTAAGATTTGCAGGGCGAGCAGACCCAGACTGGCTGGGGATAAGCTTTTACATCTAGACCCTTCTAGGGTCTTGCCTTGTTGGCAGTCGCCATGAACAGCTCCCCTTGTTGCTCTGGCGCCCCGCCCCCGCCCCGTGCTGGCCGGGGCCCCTCTCCCCGTGTGATGTGTCCATTTGGATCCCCCAGTAACAGACATGAATGTCAGGTTTATCCAGTAACACGCGTGATGATAAAGGGGGAAGAAGCAGAACTGGACTGAGAGCCTTCCGCCAGCCCCCCTACAGGGCAGTCCCCTGCATGCAACACCGGTCCCTCGAGGCACGCTG
Source organism: Suricata suricatta (assembly GCF_006229205.1). Lineage (NCBI taxonomy): Eukaryota > Metazoa > Chordata > Mammalia > Carnivora > Herpestidae > Suricata > Suricata suricatta. The sequence continues at coordinate 6,940,950 of NC_043709.1, forward strand.
CGAGAAGAGTTGGAGTGTCATGTGTTTAAAATGTCAGGAAGGTGTCCCTGCACGCCCTCCATTGCTGGGAATCCTAGTGCTTATTAGCTCATTGCAGCCTCTGCAGCGTCACGAGGGAGAGACCTGCTTTCCTGACTGCAAACGGTGCCCGATGCGTGTGGGACCAGGCTTGTGCCAGACTCTCCTGCACGTGTCATTTAGTCCCCTCTGCACCCCGGGGAATAAAGACTGTGTCCCTTTTGTAAGTCAAGGGAACCCCGAGTAAATAGCTCAAGATCCTGACGCTGATAAGTAGCCAAGCCACATGGCACACTCTCAAGTCCGATGCTCTTTCCCGGCCCCCCGTGCTTCCTGAAGGGAAGGAATGCGGGGCCAGGGCCAGCAGAATGGATTTGCCCAGCGAGGACCCGGAGCCAGTTCAGGAGGTGGCCTTGCTCTTCGTTTCCCTGGGAAGATCTCGGTCAGGTTAATAGCCAAGGTGTTGGCCGTTTCTTCTCTTCTGCCCTGAGCACAAGCTGGGACATTGTCCTGCGAAAGAACTTAGCTCACCCCGTGACCAGGGACCGGGCAGGAGTGGAGGAGCTGCGGCCTGGGCCCGGAGGCCACACGAGCTCCGCGTTGGCATCTGAGGGTCTGGGCTTAAGCCCCGGGACCACCACCTTATCTGCGTTATGTGGCCTTGCACCAAACTCCACTGTGAGTCCAGGCTCCTTAGTAAAACATTTTCCTTCCCTGTGAGGTTGCCGCAGTGACCAGGTGCAGGCTTGTGTCCTGAGAGAGCTTGGCCCTCAGGAGTGCTTCGCGCATCTTGGCTGTCATCTTCTCTGTCATCCTGAGCAGACCTAGCACCTAGCATCTCAGCTCCATGCCTGTGCAGGAGGGAGCCGAGTTAGGGGCAAGGCCCAGTGGCAGGGGTGTCCTAGGCAGGGTGCTGATGTTACCGCCCCTGTTGCAACGCAGGCATGAGCTAGGTCTTGACAGAGGAGCAGAGTGTGGTCCAGGGTCAGACATCTCAGGAGCGAGGTGGGATCGGAGCCCAGATAACAGCCCAGCCTCGGACCGGCTCTGCGGTAACTCCTGCTCACCTAGAGATTGTCGAGACCAAAAGCTTCATTTCACAGAGGGGGATCCTGGGGGTCAGAGACAGGGAGGGGTGGGTGGCAGGCCTGGAGTCAGCTAAGTTGGAGTTGGGGCCTAGTCCTTGTGCCCCGAATCCCCGTGCTAACCCTTGGCCCATCAGACGTGGGTTCAGGAGGCTTCAGGGTGAGGAGCTGGTTGTTAGGGTGCTGGCGCTTGGGCTGTGGCTGCCGGTCGTGGCCCCGAGCACCTGTATCGGGTATGACTCACCGAGCCCGCCCTGTAGACTGGCCCCCTGAGGCCCCACGTGTGTTAGTGATTTGTTTACTGGACGCCTTGAGAATTCTACGGAAACCAGTTTGCCTCGTACTTAAGGTTCGATTTAGTTCAGACATTTTAAGGACTGGATTTTCAAGGGAAAGTTGCTTTGTCTGGGTTCCATCATTCCCAGGATTGGCCGAGGAAAGGCTGGAGCTGCGAGAGTTTATATTTGGGGTGGACATAGCACCCAGAGCGGGAGGGCAGAGCCGTGTGCTTGGAGCTTAAACTGCTGGCGTGTGTGATGCCACGACCCAGTCATGGGGCCGCCACCTTAGTGGCATTCCCTGATGCTTTCTTTAAATCAGCCCACTTTGATGTCATTTAAAAGCAAACATGATCCCCTCTGTAAATGGAAAGTGGTTTTCCTTGCCATAAAGGAAACAAAATAGTGTTATTAAATCCTGGTTTGATGCATTGTCCCCTAAAGCTCTGTCCCCTGAGGCATTGTCCCCTCTGAGCAGGTGGCCTGCTCATCCTTCATTCAAAGGCAGATGAGCAAGGAGGGCAAGATCCACCAGCCCCAAAGCCAAGGCTGCCTTCTGGACGTGATCAGAGGGGTGAAAAGAGCCTTGAGGGGCACCTGCCTGGTGCCCTCCGAGTCAGTAGAGGCGGAGACTCTTGGTCTTGGGGTCATGAGTTTGGGCTCCACATTGAACATAGAGATGACTATAAAAATAAAATAAAAGCCTTGAAAAATTAGTAACTTCCTGGCTGCTGGACCCTATATTGCTTACTTTCTGCCTCTGCCACCCAAATTCTGACCTGTCGGATCAGCCCGCAGCGTATGGGGAAGCCGGTATTAGAAATGAGCGCTGGACCAGGAGTCTGACATATCGGCCCTGGTCCTGCCAGTGCCCTGCCTGGGGGGCCAGGGGCCGGTCTTTTCCATCTCAGCCTGGTTCCTCTTCTGGACAACCGGAGGTTGGGTCAATCAGGGTTTTCCTGATAACTTCTGCTGAGCCCTGTATGGCCTTTGGAGGCTTTCGGGTTCCCCAGCTTCTCCCAGAGCTGCCCAGCTTTTTGCTGAGGAAACTCAAATTAAAAATTAAGAAGCATTGTAACTCTCAGTAGTCCACAAGGAGGTGCTGCCTGCGGGCCACCTCTGAGGGGCACCCCTAACGCTTCTCTGCTTCCTCCTTCCAAAGCGATGCCACTGGAGCGACATGTTCACGGGGAGACTGCGGTCCGAGATTCCGCCAGCCCTGGTGAGTGATGAGGCCGCTGCTTCCCTCCCCGGGGCCCCGAGCCCCCTTTGGCAGCTCCCGGGGCGTTTGTCCACACTCTCTGTGTGGAACGGAAGCCAGGGCAGCACAGCATCTGTCCTGTGCCCCGATGGGCAGGTGGGAGAATGGAGCCAGCGGGTGGGGCCTCAGACTCCAGGAGACTCGGCCCAGTTACGGGAGGTGCAGCAGCGCCCAGGGATTCCACGGCTCATTCCTGAGCTTTGTGGCTTCGCCCCACCGCGGATCTCGCTCCCGCCCCTCTTCTCCCTCTTACCTTTGCACTTCCTGTGCTGCTCCCTCGTGCCTTTCTGTGACCCCCTGTGCCCCCTGGGGCCGCCCTTTCTCCATACCACTGTTTTTGCTTCGCTTCTCATCACGAGTGGCTTCCATCCACTCTCTTTTCCATTTCCCCTTTCCTAGGGCTCAGCTTGGCTTGGGTCAGGTTCCTAACCTGGGATTCTGTGGGTGGGGTGAGACAGGGCATCACTGAGCAGAACACTGCTTGCCTGGGGTTTAGGGGAAGGAGCAGGGATGGTAACAGGTGGCCTTTCAGTAACATGGGGCCTAGTACACGAGGTGCCTCCAGGGTGAGGTTCTTGGTTATTGTTGTGACCATCTGTGTTCCAGGGTCCCCCCTGATTGTGCAGGGCTGCCTTCCCAGTCCTCCGTGCATCTGGTCAGCACGGGGGCTCCTGAGGTGCCCATGTACCAACCTCAGTTCTTTTCTTTTTTTTTTTTTATTTTTTTTTTATGTTTTATTTATTTTTGAGACAGAGACAGAGCATGAGCGGGCAGGGGCAGAGAGAGAGGGAGACAAAGAATCCGAAGCAGGCTCCAGGCTCTGAGCTAGCTGTCAGGACAGAGCCCGACGCGGGGCTCGAACCCACAAACGTGAGATCATGACCTGAGCTGAAGTTGGACACTCAACCGACTGAGCCACCCAGGCGCACCCCAACCTCAGTTCTAAAACACCTCACTCTGGAGGCACCTGACTGGCTCATTGAAGCATGTGACTCTTTATCTCAGGATCGTGAATTCAAGCCCCGTGCTAGGTATAGAGCTTACGTTTAAATGAATGAATAGATGTATAAACAAATATATTAATAAGTAAATTTACATATTACTACTACTAATAATAGGGCACCTGGGTGGCTCAGTTGATTAAGTGTCCCAACTCTTGATTTTAGCTCAGATCATGATCGCCTGGGTTGTGAGATCGAGCCCTGAGTTGAGCTCTGTACTGTCAACTTGGGATCCTCTCTCTGCCCCTCCCTTGCTCTCACATGCACAGTGTGCTCGCTCGCTCTCTCTCTCACACACTCTCTGCCCACCCATGTGTCTGTGCACACATACACACTCTCAAAATAAATAATAATGAAAATATAATATTGAAATAAGTCAATATTAAAAAAATAATAAAGCACCTCCGTCTGGTAAACAGCTAAGGGTGACAGGTGCCTGAATGGGGGCTTCTAGGGGAGGGCGCCTTTGTTGGGGTATGAGGAAGCCCTTGGGGAGCTGGTTAAATTAGTCGCCAGCCTAAAGGGTGAACAAGACCAGGTGAGAGCAGAATTTTGAGTATAGATTATGTAAATTAATTTGGAGGTTTGTAAGTAAAAGGATTGAAAGAAGAAAAGAGGTTGGGGCCCCTGGGTGGCTCAGCTGATTGAGTGTCCGACCCGACTTTGGCTCAGGTCATGATCTCATGTTTGTGAGTTTGAGCCCTGCATCAGGCTCTGTGCTGACAGCTTGGAGCCCTGAGCCTGCTTTGGATTCTGGGTTTCCCTCTCTCTTTACCCCTTCCTTGCTTGCTCACTCTCTTTCTCTCTTTCAAAGATAAATAAACGTTAAATTAAAAAGTTAAAAAAAAAAGTTGGAAGAGGGAGGAAAGAAACTGTATTTGTTGGGTGCGAACTATGGGCCCTGTGTGTGTCGATTTATCTGAATTTTAGCATTTAAGTTTCTCAATTTTTTAACTTTATTTATTTTCATGTTTATTTATTTTTGAGAGAGAGAGAGAGACAGTGTGAGCAGGGGAAGGTCAGAGAGAGAGGGAGACACAGAATCTGAAGCAGGCTCCAGGCTCCAAGCTAGCTGCCACCACAGAGCCCAATGCAGGGTTCGATCTTGTGAACCGTGAGATCATGACCTGAGCCGAAGCCAGACACTCAACCGACTGAGCCACCCAGGCGCCCCTATTTATTTACCTTGAGAGAGAAAGTGTGTGTGTGTGCGCGCAGACACACGAGTGGGCAGAGTAGGAGAGAGAGAATCCCGAGCAAGCTCTGTGCAGTTAGCTCAGAGCCGGATGTGGGGCTCAAACTCATGTACTGTGAGATCGTGACCTGAGCTGAAATAAAAAGTCAGACGTTGAGTTACCCAGGCTTCCCAAGTTTTTCAGTCTTTAAAGGAGGTATTCTTATCTCCCCATCACCAACAATAAGAGCGAATCTTAGAAAGACAGATAAGAGAATTCAGGGTCAGGGAAAGGCATGAGTTGCAGGGACGGTGCAGCAGGTGCAGAGGGTTTCAGCAACTCTGGCTGCGGGAGGGCTGGGGGTCATTGGGGCCAGATGACAGGGGCGTGGCCTTCCCCCACTGTTGGGGCAGCCAGAGAATGGCCCTCCATTGCCGAACCAGTGGTGTGGAGGACAGTGGAAACTGTCTCAGCTATCCTGTCGGTGGCCTGGGCAGGGACAGTGTCTCTCCTTTCCCCCACTCCTTCCAGGGGGAACCGTGGGCATAAGGCGTGCCCCGCCCCGTGTCTGCCCCCAGTTTCTGGTAGAGCCTCCTCACCCGTCTCCTGGGGAGCTGTAGGAGTCCCCAGCCAGGGAGGTTCCCAGGAGAGCTTGGTGTCTCCTTGTATGCTGGTCCTGGGCTGTGGCTTGGAGAGCGGCACGCATCGGCCTGGTGCCCACTAGAAACCCAGGAGGCGTCAGTGGGCCTGCCTCCCTGCTGCTCCCTCTGAACACCCAGCTTCTGCAGGTCTTCCTCCCTCTGTGGGACCTGGAACTGACCCGGGGCTCCCACCTCCTCTGCCCTGTCTCCCACCACACTGGGCAGCTAGCTTCCTCCTCTGCTGCCCGGATCACGCCTCGCACTCCTGGCCAGGCACATGGCAGGGCACATCAGTGTGCCCGTCTCAGGCTTGGAGGATGTGTCCCCTCTATCCCTCACCCGCCTCAAAGCCCTTTGCTCCCAGGCTCATAGGGTCACAGTCCTTGGCCTGGCGTCTGGGGCTCTTGCCTGATCTGACTCCTCTCTTTCCTTCCAGCCTCTTCTGGAGTCCCCTGCTCGTCACTAGACGCAGTGTGCTGCTTCACGCTTGTGTCTTTATGTTCTTTTGTTTGCTTACGTTCACGTGTTTGCTGTTGGCTGGAATCTTCTTGTGTGTGGATGACTCATTCTTATCCAGCTTGGGCTCATAGGCCACCTCCTATAGGAAGCCTTCCCTGATCACCCCCATGTATACCAAGCCCTGTGCCCCACCTGCATTGGGAGCCCCCGTCAGGGTTTCTGGTCATGGACGTAAAATAGGGACAGCTCAGTACTGAAATGGTCTGTCTCTGCCTGGGTGGCCCCTGAGGGCAGGGGGGTCCTGGCACAGAAGCAGGTGGGTGTCTGTGAGTCTGAGATGAGCCCTCTCTGTGCCCAGACCTCACTAGGGGAGGGACTCATCACAGCCGGGGCGCAGCTGGTGGAGCTGGACCTGAGCGACAACGCGTTTGGGCCTGACGGCGTTCGAGGCTTCGAGGCCCTGCTCAAGAGTCCCGCCTGCTTCACCCTTCATGAGCTCAAACTCAACAACTGTGGCATGGGCATCGGCGGTGGCAAGGTGGGTGTGGCGGGCCCTCTCGCACGTGCCTGTTGTCCCTCACCCTCCTTCCCTTCCTGCCTGGTCTCCTGCTGCGTTTGCTTCCATTGGAACTACGTGCCCTTGGCCACCATCTGGGAAGGCTGGGCTGTTGTTTTTCTCTTCAGAGGAGAAAGGCCTCAAAGGCAGCAGCCTGTGGCCAGTGGGGAGAGGAGGTGGAGGCCTGGAGGGCGGGGTTGCCAAGCAACCGCTCCCCAGTTCTCCGAGTTGTCTTGGCAACACGGAGGCAGTGTTGCATACAGGCCCGACCTGCTGGCTCTGCAGAGCGCAGGGCTTGGGCATCCCAGACTTGCTGTGCCCCCAGAGCAGCTGGCAGAGCCACGTGAGGCCCGGTGTGTGCCTGCAGGGGAGGGAGCCCAGGAAGAGAGACTGCTTGGGCCTGGGCACCGCCCACCATCTTCCTGGACGGGGCCTCCCCTGTCCTCCCAACCAGGCAGACTGGTCCGCGCAGAGAGGTGCCTCTTGTCTTCCCAGAACCTGTGCTGAGGGAGCCCAGCCTCGTTCTCTTCCAGTCATTCTGGCTCCTTGAGGCCCAGACGCCAGAAAGGCCAATTTGCATCCTCCCTACCTCCGCTCACATTCTGAACAAAAGAAGGAAAGGGCTGGGACACGGGGGCAAACAGTGACTGGGACATCTTCTCTTTGAAGAGGCGTCAAACGCGTTATCTTGGTTCTCCCACCCGTGCTGAGATAGGGGGATGCTGTTCCCAATTTTCCAGTTAACTGGACTTGGGCCAGGTCCCCAGATGGCATCGCTAGGGTGGGACTAACGTGGGATTTGCACCTGCTTCTATGCCCCCGTCAGAGCAGCAGAGGAGCCTGGGTTGTGTGTGCAGTGTCCAGGCTGAGGCTCCGGAGCGGCCTCCCCTGCAGGGGGGACATTACTTCTTTCCTTCTGCACTTCCTGTGAACCTTTTGTGTTTCACTTACCGTGGTGTCTCATTCCCAGCGACCAGCCAGTAGTTTTTAACTCTTGGCTCTGTTGGCATCACCCATGTGGAAGCCACCTCCTGGCACCACAGCAGCAGCGGGACAAACTGGGTGTCCGGTTTTTCCTCTCAGCAGCTGAGACCCTGCCGTGTGTGGCTGGCCTGGGCACAGGCATGTGTCAGACGAGTGTGGCAGGGCCGTGATCCCGGCCAGCTCCCCTAAGGCATTGGGGAACATGCAAGGGATGCCAGAGTTGGGTTCTGGGCCAGACTCTGCCACTTGCTTAGTGACTGTAGGAGTGTTTCCGTCCCTCTTGCAGCCTGAGTTTCTTTAGTCAGAAGGTGGGAGTCACGACGGTCCCCACCTAACAGAGGGCATCTGGCAGTAGAGGGAGCTGACTGAAGCGCCTTCCCTAGGATTGACCTGGCTGTGTTGGTGTCTCCCGCCCTTCGGGTCTCTGTCTCCCCATCTCTAACATGAGGCACAGGATGACAGGACGCACACAGGAGACGGTGCATGTGAAAGCCCTTTGTCGTAAGCTGTGGGGCGCTGGCATGTGTGCGGTGTGACCATGCTGCTCGTGAGCAGTTCCTTGTCCCTGTGTCCACCGCCAGCAGGTGCACGGGATGTTGAAGACCAGAGCCTCCTGCCTTAGGGCTGGGCCCCTTGCCTTCCCCCTCACAGATCCTGGCCGCGGCTCTGACGGAGTGTCACCGGAAGTCCAGTGCCCAGGGCAAGCCACTGGGCCTGAAGGTCTTCGTGGCTGGCAGAAACCGTCTTGAGAACGATGGAGCCACCGCCTTGGCAGAAGCTTTCGGGGTGAGTGGTTTCCGTACTCGCCGCCCCGCCACCCCCCGAGGCAGGCGAGGCTGTGCAGGTCCATGGTCCTGGTATGCGCCCCTGCTCCGGAATTGAGCTGTGGGGCCTAGGGCAAGCTGCTGCCCCTCTCTGAGCTGCTGGCTCATCCTGCAGCGGGGCAGGATTCCTGGCACGTGTCTGAGACGTCTGTGAGCCACCACTGCAGGGGAACCGGTGGGGGCTCCCAGGAGTCCTGTCTGGAAGACTGTGTGTTGCTCTGATCGGCCAGGGAGGTCGGCCAGGCTCCGATCCGGGAGTCGGGTGCCGGAGTGGCGAGCGGGATGACAGCCTGGCATGGCGTCAGCCTGGGCTCCCTGAAGGTCAGTGTCTCTGGCCTCCAGTGGGTGGGGCACAGAGAGGGAGTGAGTCCTCAGACTCGCCGTGGAGACGAGGTACGGGGCAATGGCCCAGGGGCCCTCTCCCCCTGCTCCTCTCCTTCCATTCTTCTCCTCTCACAGCTGTGCTGGTGCCCTGCCCCGACACTGTTGAGACCTTGACTGTGAGCTCCAGGAGAGGGCCACCCCTGCCCTGTGGGGCTGGGAACGTTGGAGTCTTTTAATGTAAATGTTTTCTGTGACCAACAGTATCCTAGCGGTGTCCACCATGCTCAGGCCGCAGCAACCTTCCCCACAGCCCTGCTCCCCAAGGCCGTGGACCTGGGGGGGCTCCCCTGCCTCACTCGGGACAAGTGCCCTCCTGGTACCATCCTTGTAGACCTCGTGACGTTAGGGGTTACGCCTTCTCTGTGCCCCTTCCCTCAACTTGCTGTCCCCAGTGTGCTGGGAATGGGATGCGCCGTGGTTGTGCTAGGCATCCTATGCTCTTGGACTTGGGAGTCCGTAGGATACCTCTCGTCTGTGGAGAGAACCCAGGAATTCTTTGGACGTGGATGGGCGAAGATTGCATGATTAATAACACTAACACAACTAAGATGTAGTGGTTTTTTTAATTAATTTATTTTGAAAGACAGAGAGTGCAAGTGCAGAAGGGCAGAGAGAGAGAGAGAGAGAGAGAGAGAGAGAGAATCCCAAGCAGGCTCAATAGGGGCTCGATCTTACGAACTATGAGACCGGGACCTAAGCCACCCAGGTGCCCCTAAGATGTAGTGTCATCTCGGGTTGTGAAAGTGGATGATGAACATCAGCTGCCTTAGGAGCACCCGTGACAGGGCGCCTGGGAGGCTCAGGTGGTGAAGTGTCTGGTTTCAGCTCAGGTCATGATCTCGGTTCGTGAATTTGAGCCCCGCGTCGGGCTCCCTGCTGTCCCCCTTGCTCTCTGCCCCTCCCTTGCTTGCACTTTCTCTCTCTCAAAAAGTTAAAAAAGAGAGAAAAAAACGCGCTGTTGATTGTGTTAATGGTAGAAATCACAAATATTTTCACATCAAATAGTTGTACTGATGCACAGAGACATTATCTCATGCGCTAGCCTTACAGCGCCCGCAGACTTGCCTCTAGGTGCTGTTGGGTGCCCTGGGACAAGGAGCACGCGGACTGCTACAGCACGCCTTTGGTGTCTGAACTAAATATTTTGAGGACTGTCTTCCAGTTGACTTGATTTCCTTTGTGACCCATATAATTTATCTTAAAATTGTTAAATATGCTAAGGAGGGAGCCAGGGGCTTTAGCAGACTGCCCGAAGGGCCTGTGCGCAGAAAGTAGTGAGAAGCCCTGACTGGTAGTGCTCCTCAGTTGGCCTGCCTGTATTTACGTGCGAACCCCCTGTGCTGTTCTGGAACAATGAAAGGTCACTGGGTGGAGAGTTCTCGCAGCCCTAGCTTCAGTCCTTGGTGGCAGAGGAGACTGGGCCGCGGGCCCCTTGAGAGCTCCTTTACACACTGGTGGAGTGTAGACGGGAAGGTGTCGTTGGTAGTCCAGATGACGAACGCCTCGATGGTGGAAGTTCAGAGTGCTCCAGGGACACGGGCAGAGGGCAGAGTGCTGGACTGTGCCTGGGCTGGGGGCGGGGGGATCCTAGAAGCCCTCCTGGGAGAGGAGGTGTCCAAACTGAGAGGTACGTAGAAAAACTGCACAGGAGTCAGTCTATCAAGAAAATGCCAACAAACAAGGACACAGTGTTCTATGTGGAGAGAAGGAAGTGTCAGAAGGTTTGGATGAAGTGCTAGGTGGTTGGGGAAGTCCCCGCCCCCTAGAAAAAGAGGTAGATGTGGATGACCAGTCGTGCCGTGTGAATGGCGCAGGGAAGCCCCAAGAAAGACAGGCCCAGGGGAGCTGCAGCGTGCAAGGGAAGACCCCAGACACAGAAACCTGTGAAGAGAGGATCAGAGGCAGCCCTGCCCAGAGTTCTGCCCTGAGATCACCCAAAACATCCACAGCCAAGCCCGTGCCCGAGCGGGTGGCAGCTGCTCCCCGTGTCTAGTATGTAGTGCCACCTGCCTGCCTACTGGATGTCCCTGCTGGAGCTCGGGAGCCCACCACCCTGCTCTGTCCCTCCTGCCCCTCACAGATCATCGGGACTCTGGAGGAGGTGCACATGCCACAGAATGGGATCAATCACCCAGGCATCACTGCCCTGGCCCAGGCTTTCGCCATCAACCCCCTGCTGCGGGTCATCAACCTGAATGACAACACTTTCACCGAGAAGGGTGCTGTGGCTGTGGCCAAGGTGAGGCGGGAGTGGCGGGGTCAGAGAGCAGGAAGCAGGGTCTGGCTGCTGCCTTTTTTTTTTTGTTTTTTTAGTTTGTTTATTTTGAGAGAGAGAGAGAGAGAGAGAGAGAGGGAGCAGGGGAGGAGCAGAGAAAGAGGGGGGGAGAGAGAGAATCCGAAGCAGGCTCTGCCTAGAGCCCAACGTGGGGCTTGAATCCATCAACCATGAGTTCATAACCTGAGCGAAACCAAGAGCGGGACGCTTAACCCTGAGCCACCCAGCTGCCCCGGCTGCTGCCTTCTTAATGCTCGTATCAGCAGGCGAGCTGCTCTGCCCACCCACCAGATGTGTGCCTCGTGGGTACATTCCAGAGCATTACAGAACAGGGCACATGTCACAAGCTTGCCTGCGCCCTCGTTGTGCAGCTCTTGAGTGTCCGTGCTGCCTTCCTCCTGAGCCACCTCTGTAAACCCAACTGTTGGTGCTGGATTTTTCTTGGAGGCTGCACGGAAGGCTGCTCCAACCCAACTGCTTTTCTCATTGATTCTTTCATCAGTTGTTTCTTGAGCCCCATCCAGTGCCAGGCCCTGTGCAGTGCGGGCCATGCAGAGTTGTGTAAGACTGCCTTCAAGGAGTCCCTAGTTCACAGAGACGGGGGAGTGGCCTATGACTGCTCAGGGCCGTGACTGCAGGGGCTGGTTGGGTGTCGAGACCTCACTGGGCCCTAAGACTCCACTAAAGCCTAGTCCTGCTGCTGCCGTGTTGGCAGAAACGTCTGCGAGTGTAGGGGAACGTGCAGGAAATTCAAATCAGACCTAGGCAGGTTTTCTGGAAGAAGTCACATTTTGTCCAAGTGTATAAGACAAATGGACTTTGGACAAAGAGGGGTGTTCCAGGCAAAGGGATCAGCAGCTTGGGAGAGGCCCAGACATGGGAGGGGGCCTCGTTCCGTTGGTGCTGGTTTGAAACAACCAAGGCTCGGGATGTGCCTGAGGGTCAGAGGACGGGAGAGGGAGGCAAGAACTCGTGGCCTTGCTGATTCTGAGGCAGCCGTGCAATGTTTTTTAAGCCGGATGCAACTTGGTCAGATTTGCGCTTCAGGGAGGTTCTGGCTATAACAAAGAAGTGGAGCGGAGGGAGGTTAGCCAGAGGCGGGGGTGGGGGGTGGGGCAGGGTGACCAGGGCTGGTGAGACCGAATGGAGGAGGACAGTGTGGGGGCTGACACGGGGTGTGCCGTTGGCCCTCAGAGGGCTGCTGGGAGGCCTGCGCCCTCATCCCGGCCTTTGCTTCCTCCTCGCAGACCCTGAAGACCTTGCGGCAGGTGGAGGTGATCAACTTCGGGGACTGCCTGGTGCGCTCCAAGGGCGCCGTGGCCATTGCAGACGCCGTGCGCGGGGGCCTGCCTAAGCTGAAGGTGCCGGCGCCGCCCGGGTCTTCCCCCTAGGGTCGGGCTTTACCCGCACTCGGGGTTGGTGGGTGGTCGGGGGCAGGTGGGGGCTCTGGGTGGCAGAGTATGGTCTTTAAGGCCAGATAGGCCTGGGTTCATGGCTCGGGCCTGCCACTTCTCTCTCATTTTGTGCAATTCTCTTCACCTGTGTGCTGTGAGCCACAGTTTCTTCAATTTGGAAATGGGAGGAGGGAACACTGGAGGTCATCGCAGCATAGATGAAGAGAGCACACTGAGTACCTGGTTGATCGCTAGCTAACTGCCGTCATTGTTGTTGGTGTCACCGTGCCAGGCTGGAGCACAGAGCCTTACTCTTCCTTGGGGAAAACAGGCTTCAGAGGAGGACCCGTCTCCTGGCCCGTGATTCTACTGGCCTCTACTCCTTCTTCTTATTTTCAGGAGCTGAACTTGTCGTTCTGTGAAATCAAGAGAGATGCTGCTCTGGCTGTTGCTGAGGCCGTGGCGGACAAGGCCGAGCTGGAGAAGCTGGACCTCAATGGTAATGGGAGTGGTGGCCTTGGCCCAGGCCTGCCGGGCGGGCCCAGCTGCCCGTCCTGACGCTCCATACCTCCTCTCCGCGAGCAGGCAATGCGCTGGGGGAAGAAGGCTGTGAGCAGCTCCAGGAGGTGCTGGACGGCTTCCACATGGCCAAGGTGCTGGCCTCCCTCAGGTAGGGAGCTGCGGGCCGCGGTTCTACTTTCTTCAGTCAGGAACCGTTGTTTGAGCCCCTGTATGGGCCAGGCGCTGTGCTAGGCATTAGGGTCGCAAGGATAAGACAGGGACGGTTTCTGGGACTCGTGGGACTTCGTTCTGGCAGGACAGGCGGCGAAGAATAATGAGGGTGCTGTTGGTCCAGCGACAGTAAGGGTCTGAGAATGGTCACCCTTTGCAGAGGGTGAGGTGGGGAGGCTTCTGAAGGGACGACCTTGGATCTGAGCTGACAGATAAGGTAGAGTAGCAGTGAGGTCAGGGCAGTGATGGGGGAGGGCTCAGGATTGTTCTTAGAATGAGACTTGAGGTGGAGTCCAGGAAGGAAGAGGTGGATGCAAGAGAGGGGGGAGTTGGGGGTGTGCGGAGCCCACATGGAGCGGGGCGGGGGGGGGGCCGGGGTGGTGGGCTGCCCCCTCCGTCTGGGCGGGAGTCGTTTGTGCCATCAGCACCGCTCCCTCTGCCCTGCTGGCCCCCAGGTCGGCTTTATTCGCCTGTCAGACCCTCACTTGTGTCCCCTCAGTTCTGTCTGTGCTGCTGCTAGGAACTGGGGGCTCAGATGGCCTTGAGAGGGTCACCGTCCCAGAAGCCCCTATCCATTGCCCCCCAGAGCCACAGCCGCCCGTGGGCAGTGAGATACGGCGTCTCAGCCTGGGCAGTATTCCTGCCAAGCCCTGGGCCTCAGCTGGGGCGGACCGTTCTCTTCCTCTTCTCTGTCTCCCCACGGGGGGGACCAGGGGTCCATTTGGGACAGGGTCGAGATGTGGGTCTTCTGTGTTCACAACATGGGCTTTCCTGGGTGACGACAGGTGGACGATGGGCTCCCTGGTGACCCACATGCCCCCACCCTGGGAGCAGCTGCGCCCCATCTTCCGCAGCCTCCTTCCCCCCTGACTGGGGCCTGTGGGTTGTGGAGCCAGGCCTCGGAGCCAACACGGGCCGCTGGGCAGGGAGGGTCTGCTTTAGCCAGCTCCCCTCTGCAGTGATGATGAGGGTGAGGATGACGAGGAGGAGGAGGAAGATGACGAGGAGGAGGAGGAGGAGGAGGAGGAGGAAGAAGAGGACGGAGAGGAGGAGGAGGAAGAGGAAGAGGAGGAAGAAGAGGAGGAGGAGGAGGAGGAGGAGGAGGAGGAGCCGCAGCAAGGGCAAGGAGAGGAGTCGTCCACACCATCAAGGAAGATTTTGGACCCAAACAGCAGAGTGAGTTCCTTGTTTGGCAGGCTCCGAGCCCCGCTTCTCAGATGTGACGTCCCGGGTCATCGCCACGGGGGTGGTAGGTGTGGAATCCACTGAAGTACATTGGGTGCTGACTATTTTTGAATGTGCACCCCTGTGAGTAAAAAAAGAAAGTTGGGGCAGCGTAGCTGTATTCGTCCATATTTATATTTATCCCGGTACAGACGCGTCTGTTCACTTACGCACCGTGACATGATTACAGCACGTGTGACGCGGCTGTGCTGTTTAGTGTGAAACGTATATAAATATCTCTAAAGGAATAGGGTAAAAATTAGGTGTAAATAGAAATTCTTTTCCTACCTGTTTTGGTGGCCCCCAGGGACGGTCCCCCCCCCCCCCCCCCCCCCCCCCCGCCCCGCCCCTGCCAGAGACCGGCCCAGCTTGAATTTGGTGTTCCTTTGCCTCGCCCGGAGGCTGGGATAGTCAGGGTTGCCGTGTCCTTCCCTCACAGGCTCCTGAGGAAAAACTCGGGAGAACCACAGGTTGGAGGGGGACCCCACACTTAGGTTGAATTTCGCTTTTTTTCTAGTTTATAGAATCATTTCAACAAGTGGCTAGGCACTTTTCAGTTTTATGTCTTTATTTTACCGTTTTTTTTTGTTTTTTTTTTTTGAGAGCGAGCGAGCGAGCTGGGGAGGGGCAGAAAGAGAGGGAAACAGAATCCGAAGCAGCTCCAGGCTCCGGGCTGTCAGCACAGAGCCCGACGCGGGGCTCAAACCCGATGTGAGACCATGACCTGAGCCGAAGTCGGCCGCCTACCTGGCCGAGCCCCCAGGCGCCCCAGCACTTTTCAGTGTTGAGTTGTTCTCTGGCACCTCGCTAGCAGTGCGTGCCCTGGCTGGACTCCAGTACCTGGCGGGGTCCTCTTTAACCCCACGTGCCTCTTACGTCACTTCTGGGACATCGTATGTCATGGCAAGGAGGCACTGTGCCTAAGGAGGTGGCTTGCCCCCGTCCCGAGGTTCCGTGCCAGGAGCCAGCGGGGGCCCACATCTGCGGGCCCCTCACCCTGTGGGGGCTGCAAGCGAGTGGGAGGAAGAATCCGAGACTCTGAGCCGTGACCGCCTAGAGCGAGGGTTGTGTGTTCCGGGTGAGGAGTCTGGGTCCGGACCCCCAGGGAGCCGCCTGTGCCGCCCGTCCCTCAGGAGCCGGCGCCCGTGCTGTCCTCCCCGCCGCCCGTAGACGTCTCCACGTTCCTGGCTTTCCCCTCTCCGGAGAAGCTGCTGCGCCTCGGGCCCAAGAGCTCCGCGCTGATAGCCCAGCAGGTAGGCAGCCTCACGTCCGCCTCTGAGCCGAGCGTGCCGTGGAGACGGGGAGAAGCAGAGCCTGGGGTTGGGAGGGGACACCGTCAGCGGGAGCGGGGACTGCCAGCTGCACTTGCTCAAATTCTGTGTAGTTAAGTGGTTTCTGTAACGCACGTGGGGCTCGCACCCACGACCCCGAGATCGAGTTACATACCCTTCCGACTGAGCCAGCTGGGCTACCCCCGGCCCCGGCCTTGGTTTTAAAATACACATAGGTGAGTGTGACCAGTGTATCTGTCAACCTCCAGAGCTTGTGGGTGACCCTGCCACCGGAAACACACTTGGGCTGCGGGAAGGGCAGGCCCGCTGCTCCTAGTGACCCCTGGGGAGTTTTCCCAGCACCCTCGTGTGCACACACCTAGGCCTCCCTCCTGTGTTCTAGAACGGCCGTCCTCCCAGGGCTCCTGTGGAGGTCACGTGCTTGCTGTGCCCTCCCTCCGGCCTCCCTTGTTTTGTCGATTAGTTGGCTTATTCATTCGTTTGTTCATTTACTCAGTCACTGATTTCATCCTGAGGTGACCGTCCAGCGCCTCCTGTCTGGTGGGCACCATTCCAAGTCCTTAGACCTGGTTTAATTATTTAACTCTCTGGCCCGCCCACAGCATAGACCCTGTTACCCTGGGTTACACATGAGACGAGCAGAGTTTCAGAGAGGTTGAATGATAAATACAGAGAAATGTGCCCGCTTTCAGAGCTACCTTGGCCTTTCGGCTGATTTCTTTCTTTTTTAATGTTTATTTTTGAGAGAGAAAGACTGTCTGAGAGGCAGAGGGGCAGAGAGAGAGGGAGACACAGAATCAGAAGCAGGCTCCAGGCTCCGAGCTGTTGGCACAGAGCCTGATGCAGGGCTTGAACTCACAAACCGTAAGATCATGACCTGAGCCAAAGTCGGACGCTTAACAAACTGAGCCACCCAGGCGCCCCTTGATTTCCTTTCATGTTTTCTTTGTGCTCTTTTTTTTTTCCCTTCCCCTGACAAATGAGAATAAAGGCCCACTTTATCCTGGGTTACCATTCGCCATCTCCTGTGTCAGGAGCCCTGCCCACTGCCCCAGTGGGTGGATGTAGCACTCAGGCATGGTTTCCATATGTCTCCACCCCGGTGACGTTATGTGAAGTTAAGCTTCCTTGCATGTGAATGACGTCTACTCTATATTCTGGATTATTTTGTTCAGGTTAGATTATGAGAAGAGGGTCATGGAAATAAGCCTTTTTAATGTTGTTGCATTCCCGCTGTATGCTTTGCATACCAGCCGTGGGCCAGCTCGTGCCTGGCTCCAAGGGGACAGCGGCGGGCGGGGGGGGGGGTGAGGCGAGGCAGGACCCGTCCTTGCCCACCAGGGGCTTATGTCTCACCAAGGCCCCTTCCAGCCAGCAGCAAAGTGCAGGCACATCTTTCCTGGGGCTCTGGCCGCTGGTGACCAGCCATTGTCTGTTATGTCCTCAGACTGACACATCTGACCCGGAAAAGGTGGTCTCTGCCTTCCTGAAGGTGTCATCTGTGTTTAAGGATGAAGCCACAGTGAGGACAGCAGTGCAAGACGCAGTAGGTAACGTGGGGTGGGCGGGGCATGGATGGCCCTGCCTTCTTGGTGCATCGGGGCTCAGATGACATTGACAGTGGCTGGAACCTTTTGTCCAGCACTAAGGTACATACTGCTCTCTGCCCCTCCTACCTGTTCTTCTGTTGGGTTCTTGCCATGGGGCAGGCTGGCTGCTCTCCTCTCTCTATTTTGTAGACGGGGCAACTGAGGCCTTTCCAAAGCCGTAAGTTACATACAGTTAGAACTCAGCCAGGCATCTGCCGTAGGAAGACCAGGTAGTCACAGCCCTGAGGCCCCATGGGAGCAGTCCTTTCAGAGGAGAGGCCATGAGAGCTGAGCTTTTGACCTCATCTGAGCCTCTGCACACAGTCCCCTCCGCTCGGAAGCCTGGAGGATGCCTCCTTGCCCCGTTTCTTTCACGAGGCTTCCTAACACCTCTCGTCCTGTCATGACCCTCCCTCGCCGCCCCCTTCCCTGTTACTTCCATTATAGCATCTGTCACCTTCCACGTGACCACGCATGGCTGAGCCCCGCAGTGTGGTCAGGCAGACGGGGAAGGAAGGGCCCAGCACGTGAGGAAGGGTGGAGAGGAGCGGAGAAACGTGTGCTGCTTTCTCCTGGGTCGGCGCCCGGGTGGCGCAGGGTCAGTGGGGAGCAAGGCTGGGTAGGCTGGCGAGGCCCAGGGGGAGTCACGAAGTCTGCCCCCTGAGGCCCCAGCCCCGTGGGCATTGATGGGAATTCTGTTTCCCAGAACAGCCTCGCATGGAAGTGTGTGCCCACACAGTGCTTATAGACCCTCGGCCACTCCTTCCCCTCCCTTCTCTGCTCCTTCCCCCTCACCTCTACTGAAGGCTGAAATCTCCCCCAGGGTGACCTGCCTCACTTAAACTCTCCCCTCCCTGCCCCACCCTGGTTGTGCAAGGTCCCCTTTTGTAGAGTGTGAGGTCAGCATGTCCTCTCGGCCTGGGACCTGGGGCCACGGTTTGCTGCCCTGTGTTGACCTGACTAGTGCAGAAGACAGGACCAGCCTGTGTGTGCCAGAGCTCCGTGACCTTGGCTGGTGACCAGCCTGTGTGCTGCCACAAACACCGGACCCCTTGCTGCTTCTGTCTTGCAGACGCCTTGATGAAGAAGGCCTTTGGCTCGTCATCCTTCAACTCCAACGCCTTCCTCACCAGACTCCTCATCCACATGGGTCTGCTCAAGGTGCAGCAGCAGGGGCGGGAGGGGGGTACAGCAGGGGCTGTTCTGGCCCCTCCTCGCCACCCACCCTGCCCCACACCTTGAGTCTTATCAGGCGGCCTCTGGGCCTGGGTCTGCTTAAGCAGCGTTGCCTTGGTGATGGGATTCAGCTCGACCCTGGCCATGGGGCTCTCTGAGCTGGAGCTGGATGGTGGAGACCTAGACCACCCCGACCCCCTGGAGCCCCTGATGTAGCTCACTCACCCTGCTTCCTGTTGTGTGTTCCCCTTGCAGAGTGAAGACAAGGTCAAGGCCATTGGCAACTTGTATGGTCCTCTGATGGCATTGAACCACATGGTACAGCAGGACTACTTCCCCAAGGCCCTTGCACCCCTGCTGCTGGCATTCGTGACCAAGTGAGTGTGCTGTCGTGGGCTCGTGCAGCGGCCGGTGCCCGCGTCCGCAGGCCCTGGTCAGTGAGGCCTCGCTGGCCTGCTCATTCGGGCTCGTGAGAGGCCCTCGCGCCTCCTGGGCTCTCAGCACCCGAGTTTGAATCTCTCCTCCCCTTGCCAAGCTGAGGACAGGGGCCCCAGGAACAGTGCCTTATCCTGAGAGAGAGAGGACGTGGAATGGCCCCTCTTTTCCAGCTGAGGAAATGGCACCAGAGGGGAGAGGTTTGCCCCTGGTGCCCGGGGTACTGCACTCAGGGAAGAGTCTGCGGGCAGGGCTGAGGCTGACGGGGCCTGTCACACCCGTCTTCCACAGCCATGGGCCCCTCCCCTGCCAATGCCAAATGCCCAGAGACCCGGAAACCTTGGCCTTGTCCTGGAGAAGGGTCCTGGTGCCCAGTGGGGCAGTGGCCACGGTTGGGTAACAAGGAGCCTTCAGATCCCAGCCGCCCACCAGGGATGTCAGAAGGCTTGTCCCCTGTTCTTACTGAAGTCCTGTGTGTTCCCAGTCAACCTCTGGCCTTCCTTAGGCCTCAGTCTTCTCGTTTGCACTACCAGGTTGTTGAATGAGGTTGTGTCTGGGTGCTCTGACCCCCCCCCCCCAAATCCTGTGAATCCAGTGCCTTGGGGGGAAGTGGGAGTGGGGCAGAGGAGAGAGACTCCCCGGAAGTGTGGCTTGTGCCACTGGGTAGTGCCTGGGGTGTGGAAGGAGTGTTGGGGGTGGTCTGGCTCGGTGCGGTGAGGAGCGCGGGCTGGCTTCTGGGACCGTCCGCGCCGTGGCCTCTCTGCCACCGCGGTGTCTTACGGTTCCATGCACACAGCACTGCGACCTTAGGCCTCAGGCTCTGGCATGTCTGCCCGGCTCCCTGCCTCCGCAGCTGGCCCTCACCGCCGCCCGTGCTCAGGCCACCCTCTCCACTGCAGGTGGCCTGGCCCATGAGAAAAGCAGAGCTGAGGGCACCCAGCAGACTCAGTCGGTGGCACATGTGACTCTTGGTCTTGGGGCTGTGAGTTTGAGCCCCACGGGTGCAGAGCTGAGTGCTTGGCCCCTCAGCCAGAGTCCAGCACAGGCCATCACCCGGGCACACATCTCATGGCCCTGCCTCCCCAACAAGGCACGTTCTCCCCATGCCTGGTCCCACCCCAGGGGACACCGCCTTGACCCCAGCTCGTAGCTCTCTGGAGGGTCTCTAGTCAATGGCCCTAGTCCCAGCCTGCCCCCCCACCCCCCAACAAAGCCCGGCTCCTTTTGTCCCCTTCAGCTTCTAGTCCGCATTATCCCTTTGGCCTTCTGGTATCCCGTGTGGGCGTGGCCCCGTGAGGAGAAGCCCTTGCCCTGGCTGTCGTTAAAAGAGGGGGGTTTATAATAGCTGTCCCTTAGACCTGCTTTGAGGAGACTGAGTGACCACAGAGTGACATGCACATCCTTCCTCCCTCCACTCCTGTCTGGTGCGGATCCTGGCCGCACCCCACGCTCGCCCAGCCTCCTAAGTCTCCCCCTGCTCTCTTCTGTGTAGTGATGTTCATGATCTTGGTGGTGACAACGGCCAACCCATTACTTGGCCCAGGTGGCACTGTAGTGACTGTGAGAACGCCCTGGCCCTGTGCCCACTGGAAGGGCCCTGGGAGAGGCTGCCCAGAGGAGGGCAGAGGCCTGCGTCCTGGCCAAGCCTGGGTGCACGGCCGCCTCTCTGAGCTTCACACACGTCCCGCCCCCCGTGTGCAGAAGGCGGGGCTGACATCTTCCTTGCAAAGTTGTCCTGAAAGTTAGAAAAATGGATCCTGGCATGTTTCTAGCCTCAGAAATGGCCCCCACTCCCTCTCCATAGTTGGGAAACTGGCCCCTGCGGCAGCCTGACCTCCCTGGGCCCCCGTGGTGTGTGTCGTGCCCACCCACCCCTGCACTGACCCTTCTTTCCTCACAGGCCCAACGGTGCCCTGGAGGCCTGCTCCTTTGCCCGCCACAACCTGCTGCAGACGCTGTACAAGGTGTAGGTGTGAAGCCGGCCTCTCCCCACCCTTGGCCTGAACCAGTGACTTGGGAGGGGACTCAGATGAAGGACTCTGGCCAGAGGCAGGGAGGGTCTTTGTCACGTGCGTCATGTCAGTCCCCGAGTATGTGTGTCGGTGTGGTGTTTCCTGTCAGGGTTTGGGTTTTTACATCTTCCTGCTGGGCTGTCCCTGGTCCCGCTGGAGGGGAGCCGGGTCCCCCGGGAAAGGGCTGAGCTGCTCTGCCATTAAACTCATTACCAACTGAGGGCACTCCGGTGATGTGCGCCTCCAGCTCAAGGCCCCCGTGGCTGTCCCCTCCCACCTTGCCTTCCTGTCCCTCCTGGGCTGCGTCAGAGCCTGGGGGGTTGCTGTCTGTGTGCTGTCCCCTCCCTCAGTGCCGTGGCTGGTCTGTGCTTCATGCCCTGCCTGGGGCTGCTCACTCAGTGGCTGCCTTTGCTTCCTGTCGCTAAGCCCTGGTCCTAAAGCCACTGTCCCCGCCGTCCATCCCTGCCGCGTTGGCCTCTGTGGCCTGAGGGGCAGTCTGCTGCGGGTGTGGGCCCAGGGGCGATCATCGGAAGGCCAGGCCACGGAGGGCAGGAAAAGCCTGCGGCAACACTGGGTATCTAGGAGCAGGAGTCGCGGGTAGATGGCGCTGGCTCCAGACCACGAGGCCCGCCCTGGAGGCTGAGGTGTCTGTGACTGGCCTGGGGGCCAAGCTGGAGGGGGCGCTTTGGCAGGGCCAACCCTGTTCTCCGGCCCAGGCGCAGGGGCAGGGCCCACTGAGCGTGAGCTGCAGCTTGGGTGCTCTTAAAAGGACCCGGACAGGGTGGGGACCGTGCTGGAGCTGCCCCCCCAACGCTCTGTGCTTTCCCCTTTGTGCTCTTTGTGTGTCTGGGCTGTGCCCGGGGCTTCACAAATAAAGTCATGTGTGGCAGCTGTGGAGACTGGGAAGTCTTTCGCCCTAAGTGCGCAGTTCTCGACCTTAATGCCTGGGGCCCCACCTCCGTCTGTATGGGCTGTCCGTCTGCGGAGGAGCCCCTGTGCCAAGCTTGTCCCGTGGGGCAGCCTCTCCCGCCCAGGCCCAGCTGGCCGGTTGGTGCCCAGAAGGGGACAGTGACTCCTGGCGGCCAGGGAGGGTAGGAGGCCCTCCCTCTCTGGGCACTCCCTGAATGGGGCCTGTTTTCATCTGCTCAGCACCATCTTACCCTTGACCTAGCCTTGGGGCTACTGACGCCTGCATCGCTCCATTTATGGACCTAAGCCAGACACTGTCCAGATTTTGCCACAAGCCCCACAGGCCTCACAGTCAGGAACCCATGGGATTGTCTAGCAAGGTCACCTCACAGGGTTGGGCTTGGCCGGGAAGCTGCCACAGGCTATCTGGCCACCGGGCCCGGCACGGAGGGCACCTCCCTCGGGGCCTCCCCTCCCTTTGCTACCGTGGTGTGAGGGGAGCCAAGCAGACCCTGCCTGGGGCCGTCCTTAGCAGGCGCACTTGGGGACCCGCTTCTCCCCCAGGAGTGAAGAGACCCCTCCAGGGTTTCTTAGGGGATGGCACTTTCCTTCTTGGCTGTGGACCACTCAGGCAACATCTTTTTTTGTTTTTGTAATATTTATTTTTGAGAGCGAGGAGACAGACCGTTAATGGGGGAAGGGCAGAGAGAGACGGGGGGAGACATAGAATCTGAACCAGGCTTCAGGCTCTGAGATGTCAGTACAGAGCCCAACGCAGGGCTTGAACCCACGCCGCACAGTCATCACCTGGACCAATCGGCCGCCCAACCGACTGAGCCACCCAGGCGTCCCAGGCAATGTCTTCTTGGCCCGGTAGTGGAGGGGGTGCCCATGACTTGCCCTCCTACCCCCCAAGTGACGCGGTATGGCAGAAGGCAGGTGGAGGTCTGGCCGACCCCACCCCCTTTCGTAGGCCCTGTTTTTGAATTTTGGGGCCACAGGCACAGCGTTTGCAGGGCCCTCATCCTGGTAGGAGACCAGCAGTGGTGGCCCAGTGTCGGAACGGTGGGCACTGAGGCCAGGGAAGTCTTCGAGAGTTAGGGATGCAAGAGCTGAGTCTTGAGATTCAAGTACAATTTCTCACAAGTGGTAATTTAACGATGGGGAGACTGAGTCGGGGCCTGGCTCTTCCCTCCAGGCTGCCTGGTGCCGCCCTTCTTGCCGAGCGTGTGGGAGCTTCCGTCCGAGAAGGGTCCCCCAGATCTCACTTGACCGTGCAGCGGCTCAGCACTGCCTGGCTCCTGGGAGCCATGCGCCAAGGAGGATCCTGTGGTCCCAGGAGTGTAGGCCCAGCCCGACTCGGTCCTTCAGACCAGCTCTGAGGTCGGGACTCTGCTGCGTACTGAGGGCTGTGTAGCCTTTGGAATTTTCCCCCGGCTCAGATGCTCCCGAGAGCTACAGCCAGTCCTGAGATTACATAGGCTCCAGGTCCCTGAGCACCATGACTTGGGATCTGCAAGGTCAGGGATGCCTCAGCCTAGACGGTGCGCAACCTCCACATACGGAATGCCCGCGCGGCACTGGGCTGTTCTCACAAAGGGGGTTCAACCGTGGGCTGGGGGCTAAACCAGCAGCGGTTCCATCCTGAAGCTCAAACTAGAAAACCCCCCAGGAAGCATGGCCAGAGGTGCTCCCAGGCAGCGCTCTGACAACAAGAACCTAGAAAGGACTCTGGCCAACATCAGGAAAATGGACAAATGCAAAGCTATATGGTGTCACGTCGCACAACCCAGAGACGACGCGTCAGCTCTAGCTACGTGCCTGTCACAGAGGAGTCAGGGCCGGAGTGAAGATCTTCAGG
>NC_043709.1:6964614-6971334 GCF_006229205.1 Suricata suricatta
GTGTGTGTGTGTGTGTGTGTGTGTGTGTGTGTGTGTGTGTGTGAGCCCCGCGTCCAGGGTAGGAGGGGGCTGGGATGGCAGGGGCC
Source organism: Suricata suricatta (assembly GCF_006229205.1). Taxonomy (NCBI): domain Eukaryota; kingdom Metazoa; phylum Chordata; class Mammalia; order Carnivora; family Herpestidae; genus Suricata; species Suricata suricatta. Next base: position 6,964,701 of record NC_043709.1, read on the forward strand.
AGGACGGGGTGAAGGCAGCTAAACCGCCGTCGTCTGCGACATTCAGAGTGCGTGCTCCATCCGTTTAACAGCCACAGGTTTTTTAAGGAAGTAGAACACACGAGTAAAAGAATTTTTTTACGGTTTATTTTCTTTTTGAGAGAGAGAGCACGTGTACAAGCTGGGGAGGGGCAGAGAGAGAATCCCAAGCAGGCTCCATGCTGTCAGTGCAGAGCCCGGCGTGGAGCTTGATCTTCTGAATTGTGAGATCGTGACCTGAGCCAAAATCAAGAGTCAGACACCTAGCTGACTGAGCCACCAGGTACCCCAACGCAAGAGCAGTTTTTGACTCCCCAAAAGCACAAGCCATGAGGAAATTTGCCTCTGTCAAATTAATAAGTGAATAACAGCCAAAAATACCATAACAAAAAATACCGTAAGGGGGCGCCTGGGTGGCTCAGTCAGTTAAGCGTCCGGCTTCAGCTCAGGTCATGATCTCACGGTTTGTGGGTTCGAGCCCCGTGTCGGGCTCTGTGCTGACAGGTAGCTCAGAGCCTGGAGCCTGCTTCGGATTCTGTATCTCCCTCTCTCTCTGACCCTTCCTTGCTCACGCTGCCTGTCTCTGTCCCTCAAAAACAAACAAACAAAAACAAAACACCGTAAGAATTGGCAAGGTGATAGAGTACAAAAAGACCCTGCGACACGTATCAGGGTTCGTGCTGAGAACACTACATCCAGTTGAAAATAGGGCAGAGGACGTGAACAGAGTTCACAGGCAATGTAGCGTGCAAAGCAAACAATCTGTTGGACTTGATGGGTAATCAAGGAAATGAAAACAAAACTACAGAGGCGCCATTTTGGACCAGACTCAAATGTCCTGTAGAGGTGACACCAGGAAAGCAATGAATCGCCTACATTTTCTATGTTGCTGGAGGGATGTCAAACTAGTAAAACCACTTTAAAGAACAATTCGGCAGATACTTAAAAAGGTGAGGCTATGTCTAGCCTGTGACCTCAAGTTCCATTTCTGAGGATCTACCCTAGAGAAACCACTGCACACGTATACACGGCGACAAGTTACAGGGCAGCTTAATAAAAGATTTCAGGAAACTAATAACCTAAATATCCACGGGAAAGAATGGTTAATTACAGCATGTGCATGCAATGAGGTAATCAGTTAAGGGGCACCTGGCTGGCTCAGTCAGAAGAGCATGTGACTCGGTCTCAAGGTTGTGAGTTCGAACCCCATATTGGGTGTAGAGATTCCTCAAACAAAAACTTAAAAAAAATTTTTTTTAATGTGCATCAGTGAATATACACCAGACGCAGGAGCTGTCTGCATTCATGTGAATAAATGAATTTCACTAAGCACAGAGCGTGATGTGAGGCTCTAACTCATGAACCTTAATGTAATCTCTACACCCAACATGGGGCTGGAGCCTAGGACCCCAAGCCAGCCAGGCACTTCTGTGGTACATATTCCAAAATAATTCAGAGGGGCTCCTGGGTGGCTCATTTGGTTAAGGACCCAACTCTTGGTTTCAACTCAGGTCATGATCTCATGATTTGTGGGTTCGAGCCCTGCATCTGGCTCTTTGCTGTGGCGCCTGCTTGGGATTCTCCCTCTCCCCGCCCCATTCATACTCTCTAAATAAATAAATAAATAGGGGCACCTGGGTGGCTCAGTCGGTTGAGCAGCTGGCTTTGGTTCAGGGCATGATCTCACCGTTTGTGGGTTCGAGCCCCACATCAGGCTCTGTGCTGACAGCTAGCTCGGAGCCTGGAGCCTGCTTCGGATTCTGTGTCTCCCTCTCTCTCTGACCCTCCCCTCCTCACACTGTCTCTCTTGGTGTCTCAAAAATAAATAAAAAACATTAAATAAATAAATAAACGAAAAAAATAAATAAATAAATTCAGACTACGTAGAGTTTCCAGAAGTTAATAAGACAATAGAAAAATGAACAGAAGGTTTGAATGGGGACTTCACAAAAAAGCACACGAATACAGGTGCTTCGTTTCATTAGTCTTGAGAGAAACGTGTTGGAATCATCACGTGATGCTGTCCTACCCTCACTGGGATGGCAAAGACCATACCAAGCATCGGTGAGAATGTGGAGCAACGGAAGTCCCACACTGCTGGGGCAAAGTGTAAATCGGTGCAAACACTCTGAGAAACTGTTGGGCAGTATCCACTGCGGCTGAAAGAAACATTTCCAAGACCCGCGGTCACACCCGGAGGTACATCCTGACAGAGACGGTCATGCTGTGTTCTCCAAAAGACGCACAAACACGGGGAGCAGCACTCTTCATAACAGCACCCCCCCGCCCCGGAAGCAACCCAAATGTCCATCAAGAGTGGAATGGATTGGGGGCACCTGGGCGGCTCAGTTGGTTAAGTGTCCCAACTTTGGCTCAGGCAAGACCTCGTGGTTCGTGGCTTCGAGCCTCACATCAGGTTCTGTGCTGCCAGTTCAGAGCCTGGAGCCTGCTTTGGATTCTGTCTCCCTCGCTCTCTGCCCCTCCCCCACTTGTACCCTCTCTCTTTCTCAAAAAATAAACATTAAAAGAAGGTGGTGGTGGTGAGAATCCTCTGCTTAAGCAGGGAGGAATATTTTAGCATCAGTGTTGTTTAGAGTCGCCAGCCAGCATGTGAGCACAATAAAAAGCAAACCATTGCATTTAAGCTCCCTACCGACAGCCCACCCCCAACTGCCTGCATCCGGGGCAGATGGCTCTTCTCCTGCCTCTGCCCCGGGCCGCGGCTGTGGACTATTTACGGAACGGAGTGCTGACATGGTATATAAAAATGAAAATAGGGGCGCCTGGGTGGCTCAGTCGGTTAAGCCTCCGACTTCGGCTCAGGTCAGATCTCACGTTCGTGGGTTCTAGCCCCGCCATCAGGCTCTGTGCTGACAGCTAGCTCAGAGCCTGGAGCCTACTTCTGGTTCTGTGTCCTTCTCTCTCTGCCCCTTCCCCTCTCATGCTCTGTCTCTCTCTGTATCAAAAATAAAACATTTTAAAAAATTTTAAAAAAAGAAAATAAACACATTCTTAAAATACGCGTCACAGATGAAGCCCACAAACATGCTGAATGGAAAAAACGGACCTAGAAGAGTTCTCACTGAGCAATGCCACTGATGTGAAATTTGCTGAGTGAAATAAAGCACATGCAGAAGTCTGTGTGGTATGACGCTATTTCTGGTTTAAAAAACAAATGAAACTCAAGCAAACTGAATGATGATGCAGATCCACCAGAAACATGGATCTGAACAATCACAGGATATATAGAAGTTTGCTATGGTTTAGATGAACTTTGCAAAGGTACCCAGGAAGGTACGTGTTTGGACATTGTTTTTGCAGTATTGTTTGTAACAGAAAGTTGGAGGTGACCAAAATCTCCAAGACTAATGGATAAGCAGAGTTGCCACCTGTATACAATGGAATATTATACAACAGTTAAAACATGACTAAGGAGAGTCAACCAGGATCACTCCTGATCATTCGATGTTGGGTGAAAAAAAAATAGAATATTATCTGTACGCTGTTAAACAATGCGTGTACGTGTGTACAACAGAAAGGATGGAGGTAGCCATTCTTGAGCACCTGCTACGTTCCAGGGGCCTTCCTGGCCCCACGGCAACCCTGGGAGCTACTTACTCATATTGTTTGTCTCAGAGCAAGGCTACAAGGGGCAGGCCGGCCGGACACCCCATAGCTGGCAGGGAGCCCAGGGCCGGGACCCACAGGCTGGCCGCTGGAGGCTCCCTGCCAGCCAGCCGGGGACCCCGCTGCCCAGGCTGGGCTCTCAGGCCTGGGCCACCATCCTGAGCCCTGAGCCGGCGCCGGGCAGGAGGCCCTGTAACTGCAGCCGCCTCCCACCCCTGCCCGCCCCTCCCTCACCTCAGCCTCCGGCTGGACTGCCCACAATGCCTCTCATTCAGCCCTGTCCCTGCTGCCAGGCCTGCGGGCCAGAGAGGGGGGCTCCTGCGGCGGCCAGGCTGACTGGCAGTGGGAGCCGGACGGCATGGAGGCGTGAGTCTTTAGGGGGCACATGGGGGCGTTTAGAGAAGCTCTGGGGCTGCAGGCAAGCTCCTGGCCCTCTCTGGGCCTCACGGGTTGGGGGACGGGGCTCTGGGATCTGCTGGGGGGGGAGGGAGAGATTCCCCAAGGGCGTCCCCGAAGCAGTTTCTGAGGAAGATGGTGAATGGAGGGCAGCTGCTCCAGTGAGCTCCCGTGGGCTCGTCCTCGGGGGCTCATCTGGGAGCTCAGCAGGCCTCTGAACCCTGCACACTTGTCCCTGAGGGGGTCTGTCCTCACGGGCCCCCTCCCCAGTCCACCCGGAGCCTTGGCCTCACCCCAGGCTCTGGAGGATGTCACCAGCCCCCACCTTCTAGAAAACTGATGGTGACCACCAGTGAGCAGAGCTGGGGAGGCTGGGGGTGGAGGTCTGACGCAGAGGCCGTGATGTGGGCTGAGGACATATGGAAGAGCTGGGCGTGTTAGGTGTCGCGGCGGCGTGTGTTTATGGCCGGGGAGCCGAGGGTGACACTGGACAATTTGAGTACATTTCCAGGTGGGATCAGGAGTTAAGGTTTTCCACCAAAGGCCGCGTGGAGATGCTGGAAGGTTCTTAGCTGGTGGCGTCAGGGCCCATCTGCATTTTGGAAAGTTCCCTTTGGTTGGTGGCAGGCAGAGCATGGGGGAGAGGGGCAGGAGAGCCCCGGGACAGTCATCCCTGAGAAGGGACAGGCAGTGGGTGTAGTCGTGAGGTGAAGGGGTCCACTGGGTAATGGGGGAAGTTGGGGGAAGATGGACAGTAAGGGGACGAGCTGCCCAAAGCCCAGCCAAGCCCATCTGTCCCTCAGCTCCCCCACCCCAGTCCAGGCTGGTGCGGGGGCCAAGATGAAGGGACAGCAGGGCTCAGAGGCCCAAGCCTTCTGCTCACCTGCCTGTGTGGTGCTGACCGGCCATTAAGGCCCCTCAAGCTCTCAGACCCAAGCAATACCTGGTCCCCCAAACCTGGCCGTATAAACTCGGGCCCGGCCTGGGTCCCCCTGGCTGCCAGGCTGTCTCCTCACCATGGGTGCCATTATGCTCCCTGCCACTGAGGAACTGCGACCACTTCTGTCTGAGGTCCGGCTGCTTCTCTCCGCCACCCTCACGCCGGGAGGCCCCGGCCTCCCCCGGACCCAGAGCCTTACCCGGCCCGGCACGGCCTCTGAGCCCTCAGCTCATCCCATATTCAACAAGGATGCAGTGAGCCACAGGGCAGAGATGGTCGAAGGGGCTTGCCACGTCACCTTTCTGAGCCTCAGTGTCCCTCAGTGTTAAACTAGGCTAAAAGGGCTCAGGGCTCTGCTGCGTGGGGCATCGTGAGGCTCAGGGCAGCGGCACCTTCCCTGGGGCAAAGGAGGAAGACATCAGAGGGGCTCTGGAAACAGGAGCTGGGCTCGGTGAGCGGACAGTGTGGGGCGTCCGCCCTCGTGACACCCCCCCCGCCCCCTCCCAGGACCCAGAGCGTCTCCTTGGTGCTGCTGCTTCCCCTCCTGCTGCCACCAGGCCCAGCTTGGCACGTGGCCGCCCAACGCTGCCCGCAGACGTGCGTTTGCGACAATTCCAGGCGGCATGTTGCCTGTCGGCACCAGAACCTTACTGAGGTGCCAAACGCTATCCCGGAGGTCAGCAGGGTGTGGGGGAGGGGGCAGGGAGAGCGGCAGGGGGAGCCTGGGTTGGAACCAGTGGATCTGCCACTGCCTAGCAGGGAGACCTTGGCAAGTCACTGTTCCTCTCCTAGCCTCAGTCTTCACGTCTGTAAAATGGGAATAACAACCAACACTCGGCAGAGGATCTATTTTAAGTTCTGTGTGATTGGAACAAGTAGGGGACCTAAAGCCTGCAGGAGAAAACTGGAGAGAACAGGGGATGGACTGGACTCAGATATAGCCTCTGCTCTGTGGAGTCAGGAGCCAGTGGAGAGGAGAAAAAGTACGTGGGCAGTGACAGTTCAATGTGAAAAGTGCCCAGGTGGCTAGGGAGGGAGGCTTCCTGGAGGAGGTGTCAGGGAGCAGGATGAAGATAATGAAGGAAAGACGTGGGGAGAGAGGAGTGTCCAGGTGAGGGAACAGTGCGTGCCAAGGCCAAGGCTGGCAAGGGGCATGGGCCTTGGTCTTCCTGCCGCTCAGCCTCCCCCCTACCCCTCCCGGCTCAGCTGACTCAGCGGCTGGACCTCCAAGGAAACATGCTGAAGGTGATCCCCCCAGCCGCCTTCCAGGAGCTGCCTTACCTGACCCATCTGGACCTGCGGCACTGCCAGGTGGAGCTGGTGGCCGAGGGCGCCTTCCGGGGCCTGGGCCGCCTGCTCCTTCTCAACCTGGCCTCCAACCGCCTGCGCTCGCTGCCCCAGGAAGCCCTGGACGGGCTGGGCTCCCTGCAGCGGCTGGAGCTGGAGGGGAACATGCTGGAGGAGCTGCGGCCGGGGACGTTCGGGGCCCTGGGCGCGCTGGCCACCCTGAACCTGGCCCACAACGCCCTGGTCTACCTGCCGGCCATGGCCTTCCAGGGGCTGACGCGCGCGCGCTGGCTGCGGCTGGCGCACAACGCGCTCGGCGTGCTGGCCCCCGAGGCCCTGGCCGGCCTGCCCGCGCTGCGCCGCCTC
>NC_043709.1:6971434-6993925 GCF_006229205.1 Suricata suricatta
GTGCGTCGCCGAGTCCCGGCACAGCGGCTGCGAGGGCCGAGGCCTGCGGGCCGTGCCCCGCGGCTTCCCCGGGGACACCCAGCTCCTGGACCTGAGGCGGAACCACTTCCCCGTGCTGCCCCGAGCGGCCTTCCCGGGCCTGGGCCACCTGGTGTCGCTGCACCTGCAGCACTGCGACATCACGGAGCTGGAGGCGGGCGCGCTGGCGGGGCTGGGCAGCCTCCTCTACCTCTACCTGTCCGACAACCGGCTCTCGGGCCTCAGCGCTGCGGCCTTCGACGGCGCCCCCCGCCTCGGCTACCTGTACCTGGAGGGCAACCGCTTCCAGCAGGTGCCGGGGGCCGCCCTGCGCGCCCTGCCCAGCCTCTTTTCCCTGCACCTGCAGGGCAACGGCCTGGGCGGCCTGGAGCCCGGGGACCTGGCAGGCATGCGGGCCCTGCGCTGGCTCTACCTGAGCAGCAACCGCATCGCCCGCGTGGCCCCCGGGGCAGTGGGCCCGGCTCTCGAGCTGGAGAAGCTGCACCTTGACAGGAACCGGCTGCGGGAGGTGCCCACGGGGGCCTTGGAGGGGCTGCCTGCCCTCCTGGAGCTGCAGCTCTCGGGGAACCCGCTCGAAGCCCTGCTGGATGGGGCCTTCCGGCCTGTGAGTGGCTCACTGCGGCACCTCTTCCTGAACAGCAGTGGCCTGGAGCAGGTGGGCACAGGGCCGCCGGGGTGCGGGCGGGCCCCAAGAGGCCTCCTGCTATGCCTTCTCTCAGCAAACCCTGCCGCCCCCACAGTGCCAGGCCCGAGGCCAGGGGCCTGGTGACCCCGAGATAAGCCTGCCACTACACCAGCCTCTCAGGGAGCTCAGGTGTGGTGACAGAGCCGGGCGGATTTCGGTGCCACACGGGCCTGCCAGGGAGGGTACTGCCCGGGCAAGGAGGGAGGAGGAACGTGGGTCCCTGCGGCACTCTGAGGGGAGGGCTGGAGCCCCCAGGAGGATTTGTCCTGCAGGGGTGTGTTCAGGCCACCAGAGCAGAAAGAACCACGAACTTGGCCCCTCCCCCCGTGACGGGAAAGGGCAAGTGCTTTGGGATCTCCACCCCAGCATGGTCCTTGCTGCCTGGGCCACCGTGGGTTCTCTGTGTCCCCTCTGCTGGGGGAGCGCGGTGCCACCTCCTGGGCCTAGGGGTGAGGCAGGCCTGGCAGGAGCTTGCACTAAGGCCTGGCATCTCCCTGCAGATTTCTCCTGGGGCCTTTGCGGGCCTGGGGCCCGGACTCCGGAGCCTCCACCTGCAGAAGAACCAGCTGCGGGCGGTGCCCGCCCTGCCCCGCCTCAGGCAGCTGGAGCTCATCGACCTCAGCGGCAACCCCTTCCACTGTGACTGCCAGCTGCTCCCCCTGCACAGGTGAGCCCCCTGCCCGCGCACACTCACCAGCTGCCCTCGGTGGAGCCCCCGCCCTCTGCCTGGGGCACCGTGTTTGCGCCAGCGAGCAGCTTCGGAGGGGATGTGGTGCCAGAGCCACCTACCCTTCCCGAGGGAGCGGGCGGTGCCCGAGGCTTGGGGTGGGCGTGTCTGGGGCCGGATTCCCTCAGCAAAGTGGGAATGAAATCCCCGGGCCTGCTGGGGTGGAACCTAGGAACGCTTTGGCCAGGTCACTAATCTCATAGGAGAGCGAAAGGAACTCACCTCCTTCCCAGCGATTCACTTTGGGGCCCCGTGACTTCTCTGTGCCATTCCCTCATCCGTGAAGGGGATGACAGGAACCGTGTCCGCCTCAGAGGGGTTCTGTGTGAGGATGGCCTTGTTGGGGTGCCTGGGGGGTTCAGCTGGTTAAGTGTCCGACTTCAGCTCAGGTTGTGATCTCACAGTTCGTGAGCCTGAGCCCGGCACTGGGCTCTGTGCTGACAGCTTGTGCCTGGAGCCTGCTTTGGGTCCTGTGCCTTCCTCTCTCTCTGCCCCTCCCCCACTTTCTCTCTCTCTCTCTCTCTCTCTCTCTCTCTCTCTCTCTCTCAAAAATAAACATTTTTGCCGGGGCGCCTGAGTGGCTCAGTCGGTTGAGCGTCTAGCTTCGGCTCGGGTCATGATCTCACGGTTTGTGGGTTCAAGCCCCGCGTTGGGCTCTGTGCTGAGAGCTAGCTCAGAGCCTGGAGCCTGTTTCGTTTTCTATATCTCCCTCTCTCTCTGACCCTCTCCTGCTTGTGCTCTCAAAAATAAATAAAAAACATTAAATAATAATAAAAAAGGATTACCTTGTCAGCTAGCATATGTAGGTTGATTTGAACCGTGTCTGGAGCACCCTGATTATTGCTATTATTATCCCCTTTTTTATAGAGAAGGGACCTGAGGTTTGAAGTGACGCACTCTGGGTCCCCTGATTGGTGATGGGTTGGGCCAGGATTCCCTCCGGAGTCCACCCTCACCGCCAGGTCCTCAGGACCTCCTTGGCCACCTCAGGAAGGGCTCAGTGCGGACCCTAACTCTCTCCTCTCCTCAGGTGGCTCACTGGGCTGAACCTGCGGGTGGGGGCCACGTGTGCCAGCCCTCCCAGTGCCCGTGGCCAGAGGGTGAAGGCTGCGACGGCGGTCTTTGAAACCTGCCCGGGCTGGGCTGCCAGGAAGGCCAAGCGGACGCCGGCCACCAGGCCCAGTGCCAGGAGCAGCCCCAGGAAGGGGAGACGGCGGAGAGCAGACAAGGTTGGCGGGTTGGCGGGAGGCCTGGGTCGGTGGGTCAGATTCCAAAGCCCCCAGGATAGCAGGAGTCTGACTTCTCCTGGTCCTAATTCATGTGGTTCCAGACCTGGGCGATGACTCTGCTGTTCCCATTCAGTCATATCTGTCCCCACACCAGGTGGGCCCAGGTGGCTTTGTAAGGAAATGACCACAAAGTTTCATCCTGTGGGACGCTGGCTTTTCCGCTAGGCCACAGAATACCTGGCCCCAACGTGTTCCTAAGAGTAATGCCACTGTTACCATATTTGCTGGATCATCATTGATCCCACAGCTTCCTGACGGCAAGGTCACCCCTGGGACAGAAAGAGCAGGAGACAGGTGCTGTTGAGGTCTCCCTCTGCTTGGCAGCCACGGGCTGGACCCCACTCAGTGTCATCGCATCGCCAGCCTGACGTTTATGCTCACATCCTTGAGCTGTCGGTTGTAGCCAAATTGTGCAGCATGTCAGAGAAGGGGGAGCAGGATCCGGGGGCCCTTTGCCGTGGGAACCGCTGCTGTGTGATCAGGGTGTGGTGGGGGCTCTAGGGGAGAGGCTGGTCCTAAGAGGGAAATGAGAATGGGAAAGCGGACCCTGGTGAGGCGGAGGCTCAGGCTGCCTCTGGAGCGGCACTGGGAAGACTTGGGGTGCTGGGGGCCATCAGAAGGTGCATTGGCTCCCAGGGGCTGCCGTGAAAAAGTGCTGCACGCTGGGTGGCTTAGGACAAGACAGGTTTGTCTCACTGTTCTGGGGGTTCCAAGTCTGAGATGAGGGTGTCATCAGTGGGGCTGTGCTCCCTCTGGAGGCTGCGGGGGAGATCCTTCTGTGCCCCTCCCAGCCTCTGGCAGCCCAGGTGCTCCCCTGCTGGTGGCAGCACCTCCCCAGGTCCCTTCTCATCTTCCTGCTAGATCCGAGCCCACTTCCCCCTTCTCCTAAGGCAGGAGTCCTACTGGATTAGGACCCACCCTGATGACCTTGTTCTAACTTGGTTATCTCTGTGAAGACCCTATTCCTAAGTAAGGTCCGGCTCTGAGGTACATCTTCGTTGGGGGGGGTGGGGAGGTTACACAATTTGTAAGTGCTCCTTGCGAGGTAGGTAGGCTGGGAGGCAGGAACCCCACACTGAAGGGGAGCTCTTGTGCCTTGGAGATCAGATCTGGAATTCGCCTTGACAGTGGCACTAATCTCAGCTGGCGCTTGCGTGGCACCAACTTCCTGCTCAGGGCCAGCATCAGTGCTGCACCCCCATCGGCAGCCCCGGAGCCAGGTGAGGGGCGCGAGCACTGGGAGGCCGAGCTTGGTTCTGCCAGGTCCAGCCGCAGGCGGGGGCATTTTTAAGAAAGGAAGACCCCCGCAGTGCGGACTCCCTGTGCCCGCCTCTGGCTGCGGCAGGATTTGGCACACTGGAGACTGTCCCGTTCCTCCACCCTCTCAGACATGGAGATAGCCCACCAGAGGCTAGCCCTGGAGTTACACAGGTCTTTCATTTTTATTTTGTTGGAAGTGGCACTTTCCCCCCAGGGATACAAAGGAATTGAAAGATATGGCCCCCGGGGTGGGGGGCGGGGCTTGGCTGGCTCAGGTGGCAGAGCCTGGGATTCTTCACCTTGTTTCTATGTTGGGTGTGGAGCCTACTTTAAAAAAAGGGGGAGGTGGTGGGAAGGGAAGGCCCCATGACCTCAAGGGTCACACAGGGCCTGGACCCCTGTTCCATGTGGGGCGTGTTCACCTTGCTGATAGCCATGGCTGGACCATGCGTGCCTGGCTCTCTTGTGAGGCCCCAACATCTAGTGTGACATCTGGCATGTGGAAGATGCTTAAGGAAAGATGCTGAACGAACGAATGAGTGCTGGCTGTAACACAGACCACCCTGGATTTAGTCCCACTGCTGTCACTTTACTGTTGTGGATTTAAGCAACCAAGTTACTGGGATAAGCCTCCTCACCCATAAAATGAAGCCGACACATACCCCAGGGCCCGTGAAGATCTAAGGTGCCTAAAGGTGTCTAAGCTGCCACCTGAGGCACCTGAGGCTGTTAGAAATGGCAGTTCCCTTGCTGCCCGCACCCCTCGAGCAGAGCCGTGGCCACACTGGGCGACACTAAAGGGGGTGCGTGCGTTTGCACGGGGCAGGGAAGGGGTGCTTTAGGAGGATCTCCCAGCCAGCACACCCCCCCTCCTCCCCCTGCACTGGACTTCCAAGACCACCAGTTCCCTCCAGTGGCAACTGGTGCCCAGTGCCCGAGTGAAAACATCCCAGAAGCCAACGCCTCCATCTGGACAGAGCGAGATCTTCAGGCCCCGGCAACACACACCCTCACTGGGGCTGACTCAGTACCAGGCCGTGGGGCAGACACGGGTCAGGCCTGGCCTCTGGGGAATCCTGCGTGGGAGGAAGGTTGGAAATGTAAAGGATCATCCAGCATGTGGTTGCTATGGCGACAGGGCGCTCAGAAGATGACAGGCAACATTCCTTCATCGTCCCGTGTGGAGCCAGCCTTCATAACCGATGCCGGGAGGTGCCACGTCACAGCACACTCCGCTCTAAGAAACAAGTCTGACAAGTGACCTCAGGAAGGCCGGTGGCCAGCTGAGAGCTGGAATGGCGGCCAGACTTGTCCTCTGTTCTGCGCACGTGCCGGCATCCCTTCATCCAGGAAGGAGCTCAAGGTTACAATTCCATATGGTCCAGTTTTCCTAGAAGCTCCCGTCAGAGCTGGGCCAGGGCGGAGGAGCTCACTGCTGCGGGGACCGTGACCCTGTGGGGCCTGGCGGGGCCTCCACGAGTGCACAGCAGAGCCCACGCGCACACCCCGGCTGCCTTCCTCCTGGGGTCTAAGGCCACGGAGCCATCACTGCCCAGGTCTGCGGTGTGAGTAAAGCAGGGGAGGGCATGGCCCCTCTGTCCTTGAGCTTCACCACATCCCAAATCTAGTCACTTTCTGGGGAATGCAGGTTGCACTGACAGGCCCACTTTCTGAACGGCCTGGTTTCTACACTAGATGGGGCTTCCTAGTACCTTTAGCAAAGGAGTCAGTATCAAATCCTCTGGAAGAAATGACAGGAAACCTGCTCCACTTGGGCTGGTCACCCCACCTCTGGGGAACCTCACACAGCCCAGGCCCTGAGCAAACGCACGGCCGGCCCCCCACCAAGCCCAGGCGGTGGCAGCCTGACAGACCGGCTCAGAGGCGGCAGCTGGCGCACACAGGAACCCCGTCTCCAGACAGGAAACAGAGGTCCGCTGCCTCCACCTTCCGTTCCACAGTTACTGGAGACAGACAGAGGGGACTGTTTCCAAGGAGGCCAACTGGGAAAAATAAAAGCAAGTAAAATTTGGGCAGATGCTAGGTGGACTTCTAGAATGTGATTGCAGAGAGGAGCAAGGACAGTAAAGGAGAGCAAGCCAGGAAGCCTGTCCTGTTACCCTCCCTTCCTCCAGGGGCTCCCCTAAGGCCACGGCTGCCCCTCGACTCTCTCCCTATTAACTGGGAAGAGAAGTGGGGTGAAAAGGGCGGGTCCCCACCAAGCCGGGCTCAGCGCAGGTTACACATGGCTCTGGCTGCTGCCTCTGTAGCCCCTCCTCCAGCTCCCTGAGTGGGATGGGGGCCTGTGTGGCCCTCCCCTCTCCTCCCCAGGTCCCTGCCTGCCCCCCACGCGGGGAGCAGGCTCCACCTCTACCGTTCCATTTGGGAAACGGGGGTCAGTACTCCTGCCAGCAGCAGAAACAGGCCAAGGCCACCCCATAAGTCACTGAAACATGCATGCTGGTCACTGCTTCTTAGCTCCCAGGGCTGGTGCCTGCACGGGACCTCCCTAGGGTGCTAGGAGGAGCAGGGTGCCAACCCCAGAGGCGAGAGGCTGCTTCATGTGGCCTTCAGGCACCCGGCAGCCCCCCCCCCCCCCATCACCCTGTAATGGCCTCCCCCTCAGAGAGCTGCTCCGGGCGTTTATTACAGGACTTGCTCACACATGCACCCTTCACTGACTGGTCCTCCGGTGACGGGGGCAGCTGAGGGGTGTGGCGGGGGTGGAGGAAAGTTACGCTAAGGGTTTGCTAAGGGTTTGGGGAACTCTACTGGAGGAGATGCTCAGACACAAACATGGAGGCCTCAGGCAGTGCCAGTCACTCGGGCCTCGCCAGGGAGGGAGGCAGAGGTCCTTGGGGGCTGGCCTTCACAGCACCTGGCAGAACTTATGCAAAGAAGGCTCATTCTCCCAACTAAAGTGGGCTGAGGGGCGGTGGCAACAGAGAAGCCCCGGGCTGGCAGTGGGGGAGGCTCAGTCGTCTGTCTCCTGTTTGATGTTCTCGATGGGAACAGGCAGCTCTGGACCAGGGGCCTTGTCAGTTGGGGCCGTGTCTAGATGCTCTTCCTTCACACGCACAGCAATGACTAAAGAGGAAGGGAGGCGGGGAGGCGGGGAGAACACAGTGAGTGTGCGGGAAACTCCGGAAGGCCGGGGGGCTCAGGCTCTGGCTCCCTATGAAGGGGGGCCCTCGGGCTGTGGCGGGGAGGCGGGAACGGCGCCTTCCCCCTGCGGGGCGGGCCGCAGAGATGGAGAGGGCCCCGATGGAGGCGTGCGGCTCCGTTCAGAGTCGGGGGTGGGTGTTTGGGAGGCTCTCCAGGCCCAGTTGTCCAGGACGGACTTCTTGGTGCCCAGGGAAGTCCCTTCACACTTGACTCTCCTCTTCTGTGCCCAGGTGGGGAAGGAGGAGGGCCACCTCTGAGCGCTGGCGCAGGCCGGCCCCGCCTGGGTCCCGCCCGGGAGGCTCTTACTCTCTTCAGGAACGGGCTCCGATGAGGTCTTCTCAGCGGCCGGCAGGGCGTCCTCCAGCAGGGGCTTCTTGGACCCCTGTCTGAGGGGCCGGGTCTTGGTCGGTGGTATTCTTTTCCCTTTGAATAAAAACAGAATTAAACCCGGCACAAGGCGGTATCCACGTGCGGCTGGAAGGCTGGGCGGCAGCCTGCGGTGAGCAGGGGCGGCGGCGCCGCAGGAGCCAGCCTGGGGCAACCGGGGGCCGACCCGCCCCTCAGGGCTGTGCGCCTGAGGCCCGGAGAGGTTGTCTTCAGTAGGCGCTTAACACGACCCCTTTCCGGTCCCTCCATTCTTCCCCAGCGCCCCTGCTGTGAACAGTACAGGGTCTTTCCGCGTGGTCAACCCCAAACTCTCATATGACCTTAATCCTGCCCAGAGATACCCTCACCCCCCCCCCCCCCCCCCCCCCCCCCCCCCCCCCCCCCCCCCCCCCCCCCCCCCCCCCCCCCCCCGTCTGTTTCCTCCTCCTCCTGATTCTGGACAACCGCTTCTGTGTACGGTGCCACACGGTGGAGGCGACCTCACGGCCGCACGCCCGGAAGGATGGCTTTGCCTTCTCTCCACCCTGCCCCTCTCCACCTGCTGTCCCCTCAAGCGGAGCCCACATAGGCCTTGGGATCTGTTAGGAGTGGGGCCCCGCCTCAGGAAATGACACCAGAGTTCAGTGGCTGCCCCTCGCTCTCATCCCTGGGGGTCACAAGGGAAGGACAGGCGTGGGGAGAAACTGCCCCCCATACCTTGTACTTTCAAACAGCCGACGGGGTCGTGGCGGCTCTGACCACAGGGCAGCAGAGATCGGGACCCCTCCCCCTTTTCTTGATTATAATTACAATTTCTTGCCTTTTTTCCTTGCCATCCTGACCACTGTCAGAGACCGAAGACTCCCTGTTTGTCCTTGGGTGCCTTAAGGGCTAGGCTGACAGGCATGTTGGGGCCAAAGGGCAAGGAAGGGGAGATGGAGGGAGCTAAGCGGTGACTCCCGCTCTGCGTCCAGGGACACGGGCCCAGCTGGCCCCAGGCCCCGCACCGGCCCCGGCTGCTCGAGTGCATCACTTACTTTTCTTCCCAAACTGTTTCTTTTTCTTCTTCGTGGCCTCTTTGGCCTTCAGAGGTGTGCTCGGCTCTGTCGTAGAGATCAGGGTAAGCAGTAAGAAGAGAGGTCTAGGAAAACGGGGTATAGGCACATCCCAAGACCCTCTGCCCACCCTCACTAGCCTCCCCTACACACGGGACACCCCAAGAAGGAAAGCCACAGTCGGGCAATGAGAATGGGGGAGGGAGGCCGAGGGGAGGGACAGGAGAGCAGCGTCCCTTCTTCCCACCCTCGTCACCAGGGCTGCTCCGAGGGACCTGGGCGGTTTACCTGGGTGCACAAAGGCACGAGCATATGACAGAGTGGGCAAGATCAAGGAAGGCGCTCTGCAGGCCAGAGGGAGAGGGAGATAGAGAAGTCAGGAGCGGGAGGGGGGCGCAAGGGCCACTCTTTACTTAGAAGTGGTCCAGGAGACATCTCGATCTCATGCCAAAGAATGAGGTAGGCATGGGGCAGGGGGAGCGGTTGGCAGGAAGGAAAAAGGAAAGCAAAGTCAAAACTCTCGTGCGGCCGCGAGAGCCCAGACCTGTGGCCACTGGCGGCTGGAGCTGGTAGCCGGTGAGCTCACACCAGCCGACGGGGTAGATGTCCGGGGACTCGCAGTCCACCCACTGGTCATACTCGCTGTCCCAGCCGTCGAAGTGGATGCTGAGGAGCCTGTGCACCACCCGCCTCACTGTGGCCACGCAGATGAGGCGGGGCTCCATCAGGTCCACGGCCTCCAGCTTCATGCCCACCTTGAAGCCGTGGTTGGGGCAGTCCTGGGGACGAGAAAGTGGCAGTGACCTCAGCGGCCAGCTCGCTGCCCCAGTGGGGCACAATTGGGGACAGGCAATGGGCCGGGCGCGCCTGTGGGGAAGGGTCCCTTGGCAGTGATGCTGCCGCCCTCTGCTCCCAAGCACCAGCCCCTTCGGGAAAGGAACGGGCTCCACTGTTGGGCACTATGCCTATGGCAGAGTTTGGGACTTCTGGCCGGAAGCGGCTGTCTGCAGTACTGACTCAAGGGAAGAGAAGGGGTTGGAATGAACTATCCTGACAGCAGGCGGGGCTGCCCCAGGCCGGGGCTTCCTCAGCCTCCTCACCATGTTAAAGAGTCTCGATGGAGCTGCTTTTGACTTGGTCTTCTCCAAGTAGGTGTCCCAGCTGAAAGTTTGCGACTCGTAGCCTGGAGAAGCAGAAAGTGTGGATGTGGAGGGAAAGGAAGGGAGGCTCCAGGAAAGGAGCACATGCCAAAGGGGCACCTGCAGCTGGATCAGGACCCAGCCTGGAGTCTCCCCAGGAGCCTTTTCTCTCCTTCCCAGGCTGATACCTACTCCAGGACCATGGTCCTGTTGTACAGGTTGTTCACTGCCCAAAGAACAGGTTGGAACTCTGCTCACCAAGCCACACATTAGTCATGGAGCCCGGTCAGTTTAAGGGCTGGTGGTGTTGGCCTTGGGTGGCTCAGACACTTCCAATCCACTTTGAGACTCCACGCCCCAAGGTCTGGCTTCGCCAGGAATCTGGGCCTGTGGCCGCACTCTGCCCTTTCTGACTATAAGGCCAGTCTTACCTTTAGGTGGTGTGAGCTCAATGTCATTCTTTTGGCAGAAGGTGGCTGGGAAGATAGCGTGGGAGGAGGCGTGGTAACAGAACCAGTCGGAGCCGTCCGTGGAGGGGCCCCCGTCCACACAGATCATGAGGTAGCCGTCCAGGAGAACCTGGCAGGTGGGGTGGGGAGAGGGCAGACACCACGGTAACGTGAACTGTGCCCCCATCCGAGGGGAAGGTGGTGAGAAAGCCGACGGATCAGCTCCGAGCGCTGAGAGCTAGATCTCGGCGTCCCCGAGCTTCTGCTTCAGGGCACTCAGCGCCCCCGGAACCCATATGGGTGAGACTCTTTACCTTCCTCACCGGACAGCAAATGCTGCTCCCGCAGGGGCTACATGTTTTTGCCAGGCGAGCACAGGGCCCCGCCTGGAGAAGACTGGCTGGACAAATCACGTCCCCGGGGGCCATTTGCTCCTCAGGCTGCAGCAATCATGTACGGTGTGCAGCCAAGTCAGCAAGGCTACGGGTCCTGGCTAGGCCGGCCCTCCGAGGAGAGGACACGCAGCTGTGGAAAGGCCTCCTGGGAGGCTGACAGGGCAGGGAGGACACAGCTGACACAGGACCAGGCTCAGGCCAGGTGTTCAATAAGCACTTGTCCAATGTGCCTCGGACCCGACAGGAAAGCAGATTGTGAGCGAGGAGCAGATAAGCCCCCTCCCTCAAAGACGTCCAGGACTCCAGGAGCAGCTGGAGTGGGGAAGGCGTGCAGAGCTCGGTGCCACCTCGATGGCTTCAGAAGGCTACACTAAAGCTGCAGGGCCAGGCCCGGGCTCACCTTGCAGATGGTCGCCACACAGATGTTGCCCAGATTCAGGGGGTCAATGGCTTCCAGTTTCATCCCCTCCTCAAACCAACCACCTTCCGTGTAGACAGCTCGAACCTTAAAGGAACAGGGCAGCTGGGGAATCTCTGGGCGGCCCGGGAGGAGGTGGGGGAGCAAGCCTCACCCGCTGTAGGCTTGGGAAGGAGACAGGGAAGGAAAGAAACATCCCAGGGTCCCTAGGCCCGGAAATGACCCACGGCCAAGAAGAAAAGTGTCCAAGGGCTGTGCCTCACCTTCTTGAACAGGTAAGGAACAGCATCACAGTAGATTTTCCGGAAGGTGGGATGGTGGGCCATGTCGCTGCGCCTCTCTTTTCGGGGGATGGCAGGGGGAGGCAAGGGAGAGAAGGGAGTTGGAAGCTGCTAACAGGGCCCCTCCATACTGCCCCCAGAAATGGGGGGCTTGCCCTGCATATGCTCTAACCTGTATCTTAGCACCCCCTCCCCATCTGGGACAAGACAGAAAACATCAGGAGCTCTCTGTAGGGAGAGCCGAACCCTTCAGATCCCGACGCTTCCCTCTCTGTGGGAGAGGTAGGGTCTGCAGCTAGGTGCAAATCGATCTTACCACGTACAAGCTGAGGGGCCTTGGTCAAATCACCCAACCTCTCTGGACCTTGTTATCACCATCCACAGGGTGGAGATGATCACCTCTACCACAGACGGTTGTTGTGGGGTACAGAGATGCTCCCAGCCAGGCCCTGGGGCAGCAGAACCTGGGGTCACACTGGCCTGGGGCTCTGCTGACCTGAAAGCTTGATGCCATGGCCAACACGCCGTGACCAGCCCACCGGGTGGATCAAGGGGCTCCACATGTGGCACCAGAAGTCGTCATCACTGTCGCCATCCTCATAGAGAAGCCGCAGGCGACCCCCAATCACAGTGTCCACCACGGCCATGCGGGTCCGGGACACCTGGGCCTTGTCCACCACCTCCAGCCGCATGCCTTGCCGAAAGGGGTACTTCATGCTCTCCACCATCTGCAGAGTCAGAACACAGGCCTCCTGTGGTCTTGGCCTTCCACCCACCTTCCTCTTCTGTCTCTCTCTTTAAAAAAAATTTTTTTTAATGTTAATTATTAAGACAGAGAGAAACAGAGCATGAGTGGGGGAGGGGCAAAGAGAAAGGGAGACACAGAATCCCAGGCAGGCTCCAGGCTCCGAGCTTCAGCACAGACCCCAACGTGGGGCTCGAACTCATGAGCTGTGAGATCATGACTTGAGCTGAAGTCGGACACTTAACCGACTGAGCCACCCAGACGCCCCTTGTTCTGTCTCTTAACAGTAACCAGAGAACAGGGAAGGTGTGTGAGGATCACATCCAACGCTAAGTCAAGGAGCTGAACAGATGAGCCTTCCCTTCCTGCCAAGTGCAAACCTTGTGGGACAAGAATGCCCAATCAGAACCCCCGACTCTTCAGGAGGACACTGCCAGCACACAGCTTACAGCGTACGTACCAAAATGCCAGCAAGTCAGTATGATGGGAATTACGAGACCCATTTCAGACTAAGGAAAACAGGTACCCCAGAGGGCTCAAGTGACTTGCCCCCACTCACCCTAAGCCATTGGTCTCACAGCTGGGCCTTGATACTGGTTCTA
This sequence comes from Suricata suricatta, assembly GCF_006229205.1. NCBI lineage: Eukaryota > Metazoa > Chordata > Mammalia > Carnivora > Herpestidae > Suricata > Suricata suricatta. Next base: position 6,984,050 of record NC_043709.1, read on the forward strand.
GGGTCCAGCCTTGTGCTCCTTCGCACCCCCCCCCCACCTCCCGGCGGATGACACATACTAACTACACTGTGTCTGGAGCACTGAATCCCCCAGTGCCTCCAAATGTCATATTATAGCTCTGAACCCCCTGGGCTGCAGCTTTGAACGGCTTTCCCACTCTGACCCAGCAAGGTACTGGGACCAAAATGCCTACAAATTGTCCTAGAGCCCCGATGGCAGGCCACGAATGAGGGGCAGGCATTCTCTCAGTTCACTGCGACCTCAGTGCTGGCCTGCCTGGGGCGGGGAGACGGGACCAGTGAGCTGCGAAGGGCTTTTCCAGCCCAAGGGAAAACGAGTCCTACCCAGCTTAGGCCTGGTGCGGGGTGAGCAGTGCAATTTCAAAGCCCACTAGGAGGGGGAGCACCTCAGAGGTCATAAAGCAGCCACCAAGGAAAGTGGACACTGAGTCCTACACCACAGACCCATCAGCCCTCAGCTCATGGCCTGGAACGACTCCAGACCACTGCCCGATTGACTCACTTAGTAGAGAGATTCAGGGTGAGGCCTAGGTTGGGGTCCCTGCGCCTCCTCCCCCTCCTAGCCCTTCCTGACATTCCTTTCTTTTGCACACACCCAGTGTAGCCCACAGCCCAGGGCCCTTTAGGTTAGTGACACCCAGAATGTGAGCCCAGCAGGGGCAGAGCTGGGTTTGGTAGGATTCATTTCTACCTCCTCAGGTCCATGCACACAACTAGGCACAGAGTTAGTGCTTGGTTAGTTTTTTCTCACCTGACAAACACATGTACACACTGGCCTTGGCTGGTGGGTCTTTCATTCAAGACTTTGTAGTCAGCATTTCATTCAAAACATTGGACTTGGCCCGTATCACATCGCAGGCATACACGGAACTGGACCGGATGTGGATTAGAGCTTCGTTCACAAACCCACCTCCTTTATTCTCCCTCCCCCAGTCCTCAGAGGCAGCTGCTTCCGTATCCAGCGCAGGACTGGGTGTGTGACACCTAGTCACTGCGCACTTGCTGACCGGTTAACACAGCACCGTGCTCTGCCAGTGAGAATCAGCCCCATCTAATTCAAGCAGAGAACAGGCCACCTGGACGCTGCTAGTGGCCTGTGCCACCCACAGGCGCCTGCCTGCCCTCAGACAAGGGCCAGCTGACTGAATGCCCGCTTGCAAATACGGAATCTGTCAGCCATGCAAGGCATTCTGAGAAGCACTGGAAACAAAGCTCATGGTTTTGCTGGGAAGGAAATATGAAAAGATAAATGAGAAAAATACAGAGAAATAAAGAGCAAATGGATGGTACCCAACAAGGTCAAATAAAGGAAAAAAAAACATTTCTACTTTAGGGGAAAAAAGCGAACGCTTCCTTGAGGTACTGGAACCATTCCTTACCAGAGGCCTGCTCTCCACCAGCTGGGGGTGGCAACCTCTTCACCAGGCGGCCAGTGCCTTGGATGAGAGGGGCCTAACTTCTTTAAAAACATTTTTTTTTTATGTTTTAAATTTATTTTTGAAAGACAGAGAGAGACAGTGCGAGCAGGGGAGGGTCAGAAAGAGAGAGAGAGACAGAATCTGAAGCAGGCTCCAGCCTTTGAGCTAGCTGTCAGCAGAGTCGGACATGGGGCTCGAACCCACGGACCGTGAAATCATGACCTAAGTTGAAGCAGGACGCTTAACCAGCCGACCCACCCAGGTGCCCGGAGATGGGCCCAACTTCTATCCCATCCGTTTTCAGCTGTTGGCGTCCATACCACCCACACCCTCCTAGTTGGGGTTGAATTCAGATGCCTTTTCTCCCTGAAGCCTTCCCTGATCCAAGGCCAGTGCAGCCATGTGTCCCGCTGCTGGCTGCTGGGAAGCGCACCTGAGCACCGGCCCGGGAGCCCCGAGGCAGCCCGGGCCCCTCAGCCCCAGTGCAAGCAAGCTCAATTTTTAAAAATTAAAATCAAAAGCCACAGGGATGATTTGGAGGCACACCTCTGGATCAGAATCAAGGCCATTTGTATTATAATTATTTCTGGGTTTAGGGGTGCCTGGCTGGCTCAGTCGATGGAGCATGTGACTCTGGATCTCAGGGTTGTTGAGGTCAAACCTCACGTAAGATGACTTACGGAAATAAACTTCACATATATCTATACACGTATATAGCTAACTCTGTGCTTGACTTTGTTTCCTCTGTCAGACTGGTGAATCCTAAACACAGGATCTGTATTCCCACAGTTCTCTGCATATATACTTCATAAAATCTGTGCAGTGAATGTTTCTGAAAAATGCTGTGTGCAAAGGTAAGGATCTGGAGGAGCAAACGGGAGACAAAGCAATGTGACTGCCATGGCTGGATCACGACGTGGGTTGGGGAGGAGGCTGACACTAAGCCAGGAGGGGAGACAGCAACCAACACCCTTCCCTGAGACACGGGAAGCTGGCGGGGGGGGGTGCCCGGAAGGGCTCGGTTGGTTAAAGCATCCACCTTCAGCTCAGGTCATGATCTCACAGTTCGTGGGTTCTGCCCAGAGCCTGGAGCCTGCTTCAGATTCTGTGTCCCCCTCTCTCTGCCCCTTCCCAGCCAACTCTATCTCTCTCTCAAAAGTAAATAAACATTTAAAAAATTAAAGCAACAACATCAAAAAAGAAACATGAAGCTGCTAAAAACTGTCAAGCAAGGGAGGAGCCTGGACAGAGAAAACGGAAGAGGGGCAGGAAGGAGATCACTTAGGAGACCCCAAGGGCTCCCGGCCAGACCTTGATATGGAAATCCACAGGAAGCGTCCTGGAGCCCACCAACCGCTTCATGAGGTAGCCCTTCCAGTCGGTGAACTTGGCATGGATGGCTGCGGAGACACAGCAGAATCGTGGTTACATAGCCTGACTACACCCCCGCCAAGAGGGGTGTCAGAGCAACTGATTCCTGCCTCTTCCAGCCCCAGCGACCGCATCTTTAAAACGCGCTGCCCCGGGGCCTCTGGGGCTGGGGAGGACAGAAAGCGGGCAGGCCAGGGAGTTCTGCTCCGGTCTAACCTAAGACAAGGGGTGCCAGGGTGCCCCCTTCCACCATGGGCTCTGCAGGAACCAGGCAGGGAAAGTTCTCATCAACTCACTGCGCGGGGGCACCAGGATCTTGCTGTTGATGGCACACCAGCCAATGGGGTGGACATCCACCGTTCCCAGGTTGCACCAGAAGTCATGGCTGGCATCATTCTCAAAGCCTTCATACCGGAGCAGCACCCGGTAGCCTGGAGGAGGGAAAGGGCACCAGTGAGGGAGGGTGGGAAAGGTAGATCCTCAGGCCTTCCCTCTTTTCCAGCCTAAGTCGACTCATCTTCCAAGAGCTCCTTCCAAGCAAGTGGGGTCCCTGTTGTCCACAACGGTCACAGCCAAAACAAACCCATGCCACGTCCTGGGAAGGCAGGATGGCACCGCACTGAGAGTTAGTTTGTTTTTTTTTTTTTTATAGCCTGCCTGTCCCTGGAAAAAACCTTAAAAGAGGGAGTTTCCAAACTTGCCATACTGTGGCCTCCTGGAAGCCAGGGAAGGTGGGCGAAGCCCAAGAAGGGAGGCAGAAACTCCAGCGGGTGGGCTTTTTGTTTGTTTGATGCAGCCAAGCTCAGCTTGCAACGCTGCCCACCCGTGTGGGGATGTCACTCTCCGAACCCAGACCCTGACGTGGCCTGAGGAATACCCACCCGCGGCCTGGATGACAGAGGCGATCCAGTACACCCGGCTGGGGAGCACGGCGTCGCTGTTGAGCACCTCCACTTTCATCCCCTTCATCACGTCCTCCCACTGGTCGTAGAGTGGGACCTGTGTGGGCGCAAGAGCATTCGGGGGGACAGTGAGCTGCCTGAGCAGCATCCTTCTCTGCCCCTCAACTTCTCACATCACTCACTGTCACTCCAAGCCAGGCATGGGGCTAGGGACGAAGCGAGGAGCAAGCCGTCCACTGTCCTCAAAGAGCAGAGTCAGGGCATGGGGTGGGGGGGAGGGCGGGGAGGGCCGCACCTCTGGAGTCAGTCAGCCCGAGTGCTAATCTTTACAGACCGGCTCCTCAGGGTACCGTCCTGGGCATGGCACACCTTGGCGGTTTGGGGGCCAGTGACGACACCTAACACTGCCTAGTGTTGCCACGTGCCAGGCACTGTCCTCTGCACAAATACCACCTCCTTCAGTCCACACTCAGGCCTGGCCAGTAGTGTCTCAGCTGTCACACCGGCTCTCAGAGATGTCTACCCGCACACTATTTCTGGCACATTCTCTACCTCTCCAATCGGTCTTCTCCTCTTCAGATGCTCTCCATCAGCAGCGGACTACTTTTGCTGGCCTTTCCCCAGTACCTAAACCTCGCTTTGAACCTACAGCACCTTGAATCTCCTCTGGAGAAATTCACCTTTTTGCATTCTCAGCCTGGCGTAAGCTAATCCGGGTATCCCTCCCCTCTGGCCAGAGAGTGGGGTCTGCCACAAAACCCAGAAACGGTTTTGCTCTCCAGGCACGAAGGGGCCGGCCGGGCAGAGCCTACTGAATCCGGTGTGCTGAGTGCAAGTGTGCCGGGGTTTCCCTGCAGTGAAAACTCAGGGCAAAAGAGCTTCCCACTAAGGAAGGCGTGTGCCTTCCACAGAACCCAGACTAGAGCGAGTGAGACATTCCGACTGTCCATGCCACGGCACTCCCCAGAGTCTGCTAGGATGGGACTCTGGTCAGAGGCCTCCAAGAGTCAAGAGACCTCCTCCGGGACTTCCCGGGTGTTAGCAAATTGGCTTGAAAGGCCCACTGAGAGCGCTGCTCCGGGCAGCTCCCCGGCCCGCAGACTGCACACGCTGCCTGCGCTTCCGCTGCAGGCCTAGCCCACCCCCCTCCCGCCCCCTCCCGCCCCCTCCCGGCCTCACTCTTCTGGGGGCTTCTCTGTGCCAAGATGGGCTCCAGGAGGCAGCCCCATCTGCCCCCCAGGAACCTGGGGGCTCAGGGCCGTCCAGAAGCACCAAGCTTTCAGAGGAAAACACGAACACCGGGGAAGAAAGAAGCAAAGCATTTCTAGCGCAAAGTTCCATTCGGTGAACAAGCAGAGTGAGGACCTCAGAGAGGGAGCTCGGTGCTAGAGGGCCTCAGGGAGGGTTTGTGGGAGGACTCTGCGCCCACCCAGACCTCACCACTGTCCTCTCCCTGTGCCAGTGCCCAGCTTGGAACGCCTGTGTGGCTGGTGGGTGAGATGGGTGGCGAGCACCCGAGTTCCCGGCTCGCCAGCCCCCAGCCCTCCCCATCTCCAGGACACTCACATGCTTAAAACAGCTGACAGGAGCAGCTTTGTAACTGTGATCCTTCAGGAACTTCCCCCAGTCGAAACCCAAGACCAGCGCTGTGGAGCAGAAAGAGGAAGAGTTGGGAGTCAGCTGCCCTGCCAGCAACCTGGCACCCAGGAGCCTTAGAAGCAGGTCTTCCCTACCCGGGCAGCCCCATACCTGCCCCACCAGTGGCCATCAGAACGGGGCTGGACCTTATCCAAAGGGGGACAGACTCTCAGGAGTGGAGGAAACATTCAGGGAAAATGTCTGATCCTTCTTCCCCGGAAAAGACAAGGAAATTCAAAGACCTTGGGCTTAAATGCTTTAGACCTCCCTCAACCTCTCATTGGTCAGAGCCGGTCAGAGCCGGAGGAATGGGTGGGAGGGGCACACACCTAGACCCCTCCAGCCCGGGTGTGTGTGGAGCTCAACTACGGCCAGAAACCGACCACCTAGAGCCCGGCTGCTGAATGCCAGCATGCTCAGAAGCTGCCGTGCCCGCTCAGAGAGCAAGGTTACTTTGCTCATCCCGCCGCCCCTCTCGAAACCACACAGGGGTCTCGACGGCCCATGGGGCACAGAGCCATAGGGCCAAGAGCGATACAATACAAAAGGAAAGCAGCTAACTCTCGGCTTCTGAACTATCAAGAGTAGAGGTCCTGGCACTTCAGAAGGGACTAAAGGGATTTTCGGGGTAGTCTGCACAGTCCCTACCAAATAGGAAGATGCAGTCCCCAGGGACTCTGGGGCAGGGCACTCTGTAGCTGCCCATCTTCCCCGTTCCCGGCTCCTAGGCAGGGCCAGCCCAGGCCTGGCACCCCATTCCCACCCCCTTGGCAGCTTCTGGGCACCACTGTTCTGCTGTCTTACCATCTTGCCCAGTCGGCGTCCCGTCTGCCAGCTGTCCCGTCCCCTGGGAGTGGAGGAAGGCTCCAATCTTGGCAGACCAGGCTGCCTTGTGGAGGACTTTGGCTTTCTTGGTAGGTGGTTTTCCCTGGAAGGAGGAGAGCATGGGTGTAGCCTAACGGCTGGCTGTGCTCGGCCTGGGTTTAAATCCTGGGACTCCGTCACTCAACTTCTTCAGTTTATTCATGTGTAAATCAAGTGCATAAACCAAGTGCGGAGACAATAACAATGCCTGGCTCCGAGGGGGGTGGCAAGGCTGAGAGTCGGCCATTGTTCAGCGGGGGGGGGGGGGGGGGGGGGGGGGGGGGGGGGGGGGGGGGGGGGGGGGGGATGGGCCACAGGAACGACGGGGCAGGGAGGGACACAAGTTCTATCTTTTCGGTCTTTTAAGCCTTTGTTTCCTCCAGGGACTCCTCAAGGCTTCAACTCTCCGCCCTGTCCTCCGTCAGGTGCTCCCGCAGACCACAGCAGCCGGGATTCAGAGAGGGCCGGAGGCGACACTGCGTACACGCACGTGACTGCTCTAGAGCTGGGCTGTGGCTTCCATCAGGTGCTCCACGGGGGCCTCCCCAAGTGAAAGGCCACTAATCTGTCTCCAGTTTGTAACTTAAGCACTGATCAGAAAGGGCCAGAGAGTTTATTTTAAAAAATCAGTGAGGTAAAAATGTGAGTTTAAATTCCACACAGACCTGGGGAAAAGTCCTGGGTCTTCAATTTGTAACTTCTTTAAGTTACTAAAAATTTTTGAGCCTTTAAAATAGGAATTTAAGGGGCGCCTTTGTAGTCAGTTGGTTAAGTGTCTAACACTTGATTTCAGCTCACGCCATGATCTCACTGTTTGTAACATTGAGCTCCGTGCTAGGAACCTGCTTGGGATTCTCTCTCTCTGTCCCTCCCCCACTGGCTTGCTTGCTTATGCTTTCTCAGAAACAAAAACAAAAACAAAAACATTAAAAAAGATTAATAGGGGCATCCGTGTGGCTCAGTGGGTTAAGCGTCTGACTTCGGTTCTGTGTTGGCAGTGTGGAGCCTCCTTTGGATTCTGTCTCCCTCCCCCTTCCCCTTCCACACTTGCACTTTGTCTCTGTCTCCCAAAAATAAATAAACGTTAAAAAATAATAATGAGGGGTGCCTGGGTGGCTCGGTCGGTTAAGCCTCTGACTTCAGCTCAGGTCAGATCTCACGTTTGTGGGTTCGAGCCCCGCGTCAGGCTCTGTGCTGACAGCTAGCTCAGAGCCTGGAGCCTGCTTCTGGTTCTGTGTCTCCTTCTCTCTCTGCCCCTCCCCCTCTCATGCTCTGTCTCTCTCTGTATCAAAAATAAATAAAACATTTATAAAAATTAAAAAAAGAGTACTATATAAAAAAATAATAATGAAATAGGAATTTTAAAAAAATAATAAAAAATAAAATAAAATAGGAATTTAAGGTGCATCTGGCTGGCTCAGTCAGTACAGCGTGCCACTCTCAATCTTGGGGTTGTGATTTCAAGCCCCATATCGGGTGTAGGGATTTCACTGGAAAAAAAATTCTTAATAAAATAAAATTTGAATTTTTTTAGGGTTTATTTATTTTTGATAGAACACAAGGTGGGGAGGAGCAGAGAGAGAGGTCGACACAGAATCCAAAGCAGGCTCCAGGCTCTGAGCTGTCAGCACAGAGCCCGATGTGGGGCTTAAACCCACAGACCACAAGATCATGACCTGAGCCTAAGTCATTCGCCCAACCGAATGAGTCACCTGGGTGCCCCTAAAAATTCATTTTTAAGAGATCACTGGTTGGTTGGATTCAGTCCGAAATGCTTAGCAAGTATCCCTGAATTGTAGCTATTAACAATATTATTTATTAACTCACTGAGGAGAGAGATTTTTCTAGGCCCTGACTAAAATCTGCACGAGGGAAACAAAAAACAATGATTATTCACAAAAGCGAGAGAGAAGCTGTACAAAGTGCAAAGCAGGAGAGCTGGCCCACTGTGACTTTCAGTAAATCCCGGAGCGGTGGGTCTCAGGCTGTGCTGCACAGGACAAGCGCCTGGGTCCAGGGGGCCCCTGGCTGACTAGGTTCAGAGAGGTAGTGCCTAAGCTTCTTACCTCAGGGCTATGTATCTGAGACCCATGTTGGGTGCAGGGATTACTTTAAAAAAAAAAAAAAAGAAGAAGAAGAAGAAGAAGAAAGCCCTGTGTCCAGGCCACACTCCATCCCAATTAAATGAGAATGTTTGGGAGTAAGATATTACTATTTAAAAAAAATTTTTTTAAATGTGTATTTATTTTTGAGACAGAATGAGACAGAGTAAGAACAAGGGAGGGGCAGAGAGGGAGACACAGAACCTGAAATAGGCTCCAGGGTGTCAGTACAGAGCCTGATGCGGGGCTCAAACCCACAAACTGTGAGATCATGACCTGAGCCAAAGTCGGATGCTTAACCAACTGATCCACCCAGGCGCCCCAACATTACTATTTTTTTAGAGCTTGTTTATTTATTTATTTTTTTGAGTAATCTCTACATCTGATGTGGGGCTTGAACTCACGACCCTGAGGTCAAGAGCTGCACCAAACAATAATATTTTAAACATTCTCCACATGATCCCAACATGCAGGCAAGGTGCTAGAACCAGCATTGTGGACGGTGGCCATTGTTACCAGGACACAAAACGAAGTCAGGCGCCTGAGATCACATTCCAGTCCCAGTTCTGCTGTTTCCCCAGGGAAACTCCCATAGGTAAGTCACTCTTCCTCTCGGGACCTCAGCCCATCTCTTTAAGAATCCTTCCATTTATAAACATTCTATGAATGTCAATACTTAACTAAAGATGAGTAAGACTTTCTAGGTGGCTGCCTATAACAAGGGACCAATGTCCTAAACCCACCGTGGCGGTAAACGTAAGCCTGTCTCCTAGTTTCCTCTCAGAGCATTTATAAAGGCATGGGGCAGGGTGCCTGCAGGGCGCAGCTGGTTAAGCGTCTGGCTCCTGTTTTGGCTCAGGTCGGGATCTCACATTAGTGGGGCTCAGCCCCTCATGCTGGGCTCTGAGCTGACAGCACAGCGCCTGCTTGGGATTCCCTCTCTCCCTCTCTCTCTGCCTCTCCCCCGCTCATGCTCTAGCTCTCTCAAAATAAACAAATTAAAAAAAAAAAAAAAACTATGAGGCAAAGACCAAAGGGCAGAAGACTCCCCCAAGGCTCTTCTTTTCTTTAACACTTACTAAACACATCAGACTCCTGGGGGAGGGAAAGGTGGGGAGTGAATGGCAGCTCTAGAAAATGTAGAACTTAACAAGCTCCATAAATTGATTCCTCTGAGCTCTAAATTAAAAAAAAAAAATTTGGGGGCGCCTGGGTGGCTCAGTCGGTTAAACCTCCGGCTTCGGCTCAGGTCAGATCTCACGTTCGTGGGTTCGAGCCCCGCGTCTCGGGCTCTGTGCTGACAGCTAGCTCAGAGCCTGGAGCCTGCTTCCGGTTCTGTGTCTCCTTCTCTCTCTGCCCCTCCCCCTCTCATGCTCTGTCTCTCTCTGTCTCAAAAATAAATAAAACATTTAAAAAATTAAAAAAAAATCTTTAAAAAAAAAATTTTTTTTAGGGACTGAGAGAGACAGCGCAAGCAGGGGAGGGTCAGAGAGAGGGAGAGGTACAGAATCTGAAGCAGGCTCCAGGCTCCGAGCTGTCAGCACAGAGCCCGACGCAGGGC
>NC_043709.1:6994025-7004551 GCF_006229205.1 Suricata suricatta
CAGAGCCTGGAGCCTGCTTCTGGTTCTGTGTCTCCTTCTCTCTCTGCCCCTCCCCCTCTCATGCTGTCTCTCTCTGTATCAAAAATAAATAAAACATTTTTAAAAATTTAAAAAAATAATAAATTTTAAGAGCATAATAAACAGCAGGAAATCTACAACCTCAGAGAGCCACAAGCAAGTTCCTTCCAGAGCCCTCTTGGCCTCTTTGCCATGAGCCAGCTGACTGTCCTGTCTCAGCTCCCAGGGCCCCAGGAACAGTCGTCCGAGTGACTGGCTCTTACCTGTAATCTGGCCAAGATACTGGCTTTCTTGGAGTTGGAGGAGTAGCTCCTGGAGCAGGAGACGCTGCAGAATCTCTTAGTCTTGGAGAAGAAGGCTTCCCTCGTACCCACGATTCCACACATCTCACAGACAGCTGGGAAGAGAACTCAGCGTGTGACCCACTGATATGGTCACCCCAAATCAAACAAAACATGGGCCCTTCAAAACCGGAACAGTGCATTAACCAGGGGCAGGGGTCCAAGCCCCAACTCGGACGCGGACAGGACTGGAACAGGAGGAGGAGGCCTGTATACAACAGAACCTGCTTCGCTGAAGATAAGCTGCCTGGCGGCCCTCGCTTAGACGCCAACAGTGGAGCTAAGGAAAATCCACCGGGCAACAGGTGAGTGTTGGAAAGTTCGTGAAGAAGAAAATGAGAAGTGAAAACGCTATTCATTTCTGTGGGCGTTTTGTCTTATCTACAAAGAGACTGAGCTAGATCAACGGTTCAATCCTGACATGAGAATCAGAATTAAAACTACTCACGCCTGAGATTCTAATTAACTGGTCTGTGGGGGGGGACAAAGGCATCTGTAGTCTGTTAAAAGCCCCCCAGGTGATCCCAATGCACCACCAGGATCGAGAACCCCTGAACTCCATGCTAATGGTTCTTTCTAGTTCCAAAGTTCTAAGATTCCAAGAGAACGGGTGGAAGAAGGTAGAAGGGAGAAAGTTAAAACCAAATAAAAGGAAGGGGAGGGAAGGAAGAGAAGACTGGTAGAAAAGAAGAGTCAAGTGGCAGAGTATTAGATCACTCTGTTAAAGAGTGTCGGCACCAAGGGACAGGACTATCCTCACAGGGATCTAGCCCCTGGCTTCGCAGGCAGTCCGCACACTGGAGGCCCCGACACAGGGGTCCAGGAGCTTTCCAAGCATCACAGCTCGGAAGCTAACTGGCTTCCAGATGATCCGGGGGACCGTCACCAGTAATCCTCTCCCCCGGGGTCACTGTCCTCTGTACTCCCCTACACCTCACATCCAACCCACGAGCTAGTCCTTCTCCTTTCCCAGACAGTAAGCAGAACATTTCTGGTGTTCTTTTCAGCATGCAGGCTTAAAAACCAACCAGCTATTCACACAAATATAGAAGCCCCATATTGACGACTGGCATTTAATATGTGCCAAATAAATATTAGTTGTAGGAAAGAACATAGGAAATTGCAATTTGAAATCCGACTGCAGCAGGGGAAATGCCCTTTGGGGCTACTTGGGGTACTTCTGTCTCACAGGCCTTCAGTCATCTGAGCAAACAGCCCTTTACGCCTGGACAGCTCTGCCCACATGGCCTATGTCCCCCTCCTCCTCCTCCATAGCCCCCTGGAACCTCCCCATCTTCAGGGGACGCTCCCAAAAGCACCTGGCTCAGAACCACTGCCATCCAAGGAGCGGGGAGTCCCAGGGCTGAGCAAATGCAGGGGAGAGGTGGGCAGCTCCCCTGCTTCCCGATCCTCATTTTCGGCTTCACTTGACCCGTCCAGATAGGAGCTGCTCTCGCTGCCCGCACTGCTGTTATAGCTCCGGAAACTGTCATAGCCACCAAAGAGCTCCAAGTCGTCTTCCTCCTCCTCCTCCTCCTCCTCCATGGGTTCTGAAGATGGAGTTTCCTAGGGGAGGACACAAACCAGGCAGGAGGAATCAGTCCGGACTTGGTGTATGTGGGGAGGGACGCTGCAGGCCAGCTCTCAGCTCCCTTTCCAGTTCTTGGTCAAGTCAGCAGCTCTGGGCCAAGTTGCAGGCACAACCAAATACCCCTGCTGCAAACACCAGGATCACCACTCTTGTTTGTACAGTTCTGAACTGCAACTCAGCAGATGAGCGTAACAAGACACAAAGTACATGTTAGGAATTTACCAAGCTCCTCCTGTGGATTTATAAATGATGACCTTTTAACGTGATTTAAACAGAATACAATGATGTGAAAATACTCTAAGTTATCTCATAAAGACTTTCTGGGGAAGATGTATACTGGAAAACCATTCTTCCCCCCTCAGCATAGGTACACCAAATAATCTCAATTCAGAAACAATTTCAGCCACAGAAAAGTGGCTGACGCAGACGACACACTAGTTACAGTACAGTGGTATCTACCACAACTCTGGACTCAGCTCCCAACCTCACTAGCTGTGGGTCTTCGGGCAAGTCATTTAACCTCTCTGGGCCTCGACTATCTCATCTATGAAATAAGAAAAGTAGTTGGCTGCCAAGAGGCAAAATGTAAATGAGATACTGCGTATCAATCTGCCTGGCACGCAGCAGGAAAGGTCCTAGGGCTCGAACACGCTCTCTGCGGCTGGAGTCGCTCTACGATCCCAGCACGTCAATCCCTCCGTGCATCAGTCCCCGCACCTGTCAATGAGGATAATCCCACCTCTGTCAGAAGCTTTGCGGGAGATTTATGCGTAATACAAGTGCGGCACTCCAAACAGTGGCTAGCGTGTAGCAAGTGTTTGATACATGTTGGCAATCATTACTGGTTAAAAGCACCCGCCTTCAAAAAACCGGAAGCGCCCGGGTTCGAATCCCACTCTGCCACTTAACTGATTTTTTGGTGCAAGATATTGAACCTCGCTGCTCGCCTTTCTTCACCAGTACGACGGACATCGTAAGCCTTCTTTAGACGGCTGGTGTGAAGACTGACATATGCAAGCCTAGTTCTGTTTCCAGCTGGGCGTTACAGCTCTAAAAACGCGAGCTATTCTTACTCTCCTGGCCCCTCATAGACGCTTTGGGTTATTCCATTCTAGGTTTACAACTAACACGCGCCAATGCACTAGAAATAGGAGGTGCCCAGAGCCAAAGGGTTCAAGGGGGCGTGGGCTGCGGGCTGGGCGTGAGCGGGAAAAGTTGCAGAGGCTGCAGACTGGGTGCCCGTGTCCTTTCCAGCTGTGTGGCCTTCCGGGGGAAGCCACCACCGGTCTCTAAGCCTCAGCGACTCTAACCCTAACAACGAAACAGTAACACAGGATTGTTGTGAGTACACTGGCAGACCGTGCACGTGAACGCTCCAGACGCGTGGTTTTTATTACTTTAATCTCCGTCACGTCCCCACAGGATGTGACGACAGGCCTCCTAATCCCCAAAGAGACGACCACGAGAGAGGGAGGACGAAGAACATTCAGGAGCTCGGAGATCCTGAACTCAGTTCCCCTTCCCCCAGGCCGGGGAGCCAGTTCCGCCCTGAACTACTGGCCGGACGTCGGCCCCGGCAGTGTGGAAGCCAAAGGCCACTGGCCCTGCTCAGCCCAGCTACCTCAGTTTATCCATCCTTCCACTCTCCACCCTCCAGGCGTCACTAAAAGGCCTAAAGAACGGTCGCCCGTGCGAGGCTCTCGGGGTTCCCTTTCCCAGTCACGAGAAATCCTCTCCCTCTCACCTCGACGCCCCGGGTCTTCTCCATGAGACCTAACACAGTTTCTTCAACCGTCACCAGGTGCAGGAAGCCATATTGGCCTCGCGGCTCTACCCGAGCGCAGTCATTGGCCGCCTCCCAGAGCCGCAGGCCAATCACGCCGCAGGAAAGAGGATAAGTCGGTTCCGCGCTCACTTACGCCCCTGCCCCTGGGGGCGGGGAAGTCGCGGGAGCTTGTGGGACTTGTAGTTTCTCCGTGGGTGCGCTTGGAAGGGGCGTTGCTATAGCGATGTGAAAATCCCTGCCCGCTGGCCATGCCCAAGCTAGGGTAGATTTCCTTTCTCTACGCTAACCCCTTCCTCTCACCTCTACCTCGTTCTTTATCAAACAACTATTAAGCGCGTAATATAGGTATTGTTCCAGGCACCAGGAATGACATCGCATTCCCCCGATTAGAACTTTAAGGTGTCCCTTGCGCCAGGATGACTAGCAGAGAGACTGATTTCCAATTCAGGCAGCAACTGTACTATTCTTACACCCAGTGCTATACATGCTCAAAATCCTGCAACACTGTCTGGCCATCACCATCTCCTGAATAAAACCTCGAATATGAGGCACATTGCCTCACTCATTTTGGATGCCCCACAACCTCCTTAACACTCAGAATTCTAGGTGCTGTGGTAGATAGAGCTTTACAAACAGCTCAAATCTGAAGACAGCGAATCACCCTAATAAAGGAGAAGTGGTCACCCCAACCTTTCCAGGATCACATAGGATTGGAATTTCAGGTTAGTCCAAATTATTTCCCTGTGCCATGCTGTGCTCTGATCCCATTAAGAATCTAAATGTTGGGGCACCTGGCTGGTCAGTCAGAGTCGGGTAGAACATGTGATCTCTAGGTCATGCGTTTAAGCCCCACGGTGGGTATAAAGATTACTAAAAATATGGGGCACATCAGTGGCTCAGTCGGTTGAGTATTGAACTCATTGTTTCACCTCAGATCACAATCTCATGGTTCCTGAGATGCGGCTCTGGAGTGACAGTGAGGAGCCTGCTTGGGATTTTCTCTCTCTCTCTCTCTCTCTCTCTCTCTCTCTCTCTCTGCTGTTCCCCTGCTTGTGCACATGAGCTCTCCCCCCACCCCAAAATAAGTAAACTTTAAAAAAAAAATGACTAAAGAAAAAAAGAATCTAAATGTAGCAATTGGAGGCTGAATATACGTGAAAAACATTTCTAAACTTGCGGTCCACTACATACATGTGAAAGCGGTTTTTTATTTTTCCTTCCTTCAACCCCCCTCTACCATCAACCCTACCTCCCTGCTATCAATCAGTATTGGTTCTCCATTCAAAATATATCCTATGGGGCATCGGGGTGGCTCAGTCGGTTAAGTGTCCAACTTCGGCTCAGGTCATGATCTCATGGTTTGTGGGTTCGAGCCCTGCGTTGGGCTTTGTGCTGACAGCTAGCTCAGAGCCTGGAGCCTGTCTTTGAATTCTGTGTCTCCCTCTCTCTGTCTGACCCTCCCCTGCTCACGCTGTCTCTCTCTCAAAAAAAAAAGAAAAGAAAGAAAAAAAAACATTAAAAAATAAAAATAAATATATCCTATATCCCTCCACCACTACCAGTCCACTGCAGCAGACCTCCTAACAGATCCCTGTTTGAATTTACACCTTTAACCCACACAGGTGGTCTTTTAAAATCATAAACCAGATCACGTTCATCCTCTTGCCTAAGGGGAAGTGCAGGCTTCCCCTTGCACTTTGAATAAAATCCAAACATTCCACCACCCTGAATGACCTGGCCACAGCTTTCTCCTTAACTTCTCCCTGTGCTACCCTTTGACTCCACCCATCCAGTCACTTCTTGTTCTTGACTGCCAAGCCTGAGTTCCCCTTGGGGCCTTTTGCACTTGCTGTTCTTTGTGTGGGACATTCTTTCCGTGGCATTTCTCATGGATGACTCTTCATTCTTCAAATTTCAGCTCCAAGTCACCTCCTCAGGGACCTTACTTATTTATTTTAAATGTTTATTTTTGAGAGAGAAAGGGAGCACGAGCTGGGTAGGGGCACAGAAGGGGACAGAAGATCTGAAGTGGGCTCTATGCTGACGGCGGAGAGCCCAGTGTGGAGCTCAAACTCACAAACTGTGAGACATGATCTGACTTGAAGTCAGACGCTTAACTGACTGAGCCATCCACGTGTCCCAGGGGCCCTATTTAAAGTGCCTTTTCCCTCCCCTCGCTCTGAATCCTTTCACCCATTTTATTGTTCCTCGCAGTACTTGTCTCTGTCTGAGGTTATCCTGTTCACTTGTGTATTTGTTTATTGCCCATCTCCCATCTCTGGAATGTAAGACACATTAGACCAGAGACTTTGCCTTGTTCTCTGCTTTCCAGAGCCAAGAACAGAGCCTAGCATACACTAGGTGCTCAATGACTAAAGAGATAGATAATAAGACTTCAAGGATTAAAACAGGTTGCTTTTTTAAAATTTTACTTTTTTATTTGAGAGAGAGAGAGCACGCACAGAAGCTGAGAAGAGGGGCAGAGGGAGAGAGAATCTTAAGCAGGCTCCACACTCAGTGTTGAGTCCAATGTGGAGCTCAATCCCTCAACCCTGGGATCATGACCTGAGCTCAAATCAAGAGTCAAGAGTCAGGGGCGCCTGGGTGGCTCAGTCGGTTTAAGCCTCTGACTTCGGCTCAGGTCAGATCTCACGTTCGTGGGTTCGAGCCCCGCGTCAGGCTCTTTGCTGACAGCTAGCTCAGAGCCTGGAGCCTGCTTCTGGTTCTATGTCTCCTTCTCTCTCTGCCCCTCCCCTTCTCATGCTCTGTCTCTCTCTGTATAAAAAATAAAACATTAAAAAAAAAAAGAGTCAAGAGTCAGACACTCAACCGACTGAGCCACTCGGGCACCCCACTATAGGGTAGTTCTTAAAGGCAGAGCACAGAATTAGGTAGCTTGGTGTTCTGACCCTTGTGAACTCTTTTGTTCTAAGGGTTCTTGGTCCAGTTCCTTCATAAGGAGATTTAGGCTTTCCTTCCCTGGGCCTCACCTTGTTTATCAAGTAAACTGGATTAAGTTGCTCTCATTCTGGGACGCCTGGGTGGCTTAGTTGGTTAAGTGTCCAAGTGTTGTTTTGGGCTCAGGTCATGATCTCATGGTTCATGAGTTCGAGCCACAGTGCAGAGCCTGCTTAGGATTCACTCTCTCCCCCTCTTCTCTCTGCCCCTCCCCCTGCTGGTGTCTGTGCATGTGCCCTTGCTCTCTCTCTCTCTCTCAAAATAAATGAATAAACTTAAAAAAAAAGTTACTATCAGTTAACTTGAAAAGTTCTATGACTTAAAAGTGCAATACACAGGATTTAATATTGGGCATAATAAAGAGATAGAGTCTAGGTTTTAATTTCTGCAGTGAAAATAATAGGGTCACTTCATTGGGTTGTTGTAAGAATTAGAAATAAGGGAAAAAAAAGAATTATAAATAAGGAATGTGTAGTGCTTGCCACGTACAGGGTACAGTACATGAGTGTTATCATCCTGTTAGACACCAGAACGGCAGCACCAAGAAGAATAAGACAGTCAAGAAGCATACCATTTATGAGTTGCTTAATCTTTTATTAATTTTTATAAAAGTACAGCCATAGGGGTACCTGGCTGGCTCAGTAGCTAGAGCGTGCAACTCTTGATCTTGGGGTCATGAGTTCAAGCCCTATGTTGGGCATAGAGCTTCCTTAAAAAAAAAAAAGTACAACAGTAAAGCTCATAGGCAGAGAGTCTCCTCAGAGCAAATCATCCTCTTCATCAAATATTTATTTAGTGTCTACTTCATGCCAGGCACAGTGCTGGACTCGGAGACACAGGAGACCATCTCTGTCCATCCGCATGGAATTCACTGCCTCCTTCCTGCAGAGAGACAGTGAAAACAGCCTATGGTTCCGCTGAGAAGGAATGTGGCAGGGGGCTGTGATGAAACACAGGAAGGGAGCGCCTAGAAAGGGGTATGACTCACAGGGTGAGAAGTAACCAGTTAGGATAAGAAGGTTGTTAGGGGAAGGGCATTCCAGGCAGAGACACAGAAGTTAGGGAGGATGGTGAATAGCTCCAGTTGGCAGGAGAATTTAAAGGGAAACCTTTGTAGGTTTTAAATGATGGAGTGAATTGATTTGATTATGCTTTTTGAAAAATTTTTAAAATTTATTTTGAGAGAGAGAGAGCACACATGCGTTCAAACAGGCGGAAGAGCAGAGGGAGAATCCTCAGCTGGCTCCCTGATGCCAGCTCAGAGCCCTACGCGGGGCTCCACCCCAAGAACCAAGAGATCGTGACCTGAACCGAAATCAAGAGTCAGATGCTTAACCAACTGAGCCACCCAGGCACCCCGATTTGCCTAGGCCTTGAAAGACCATTCTTTGGCTGAAATGTGGAGAAAGGGTTGTAGGTGGGTTGAGAGAAAAACAGCAGGAAAAACAGAAGGCTTTTGTAATGATCCTGATGAAGGATGATTGTTACTTGGAACAGGGCAGACTCTGTGGGCATGCAGCAAAGTAGAATTTTTTAAATTTATTTATGTAGAGAGAGAGAGAGGGAGAGAGAATGTGCGTGAGCAGGTGCACACACACACGCAGGGAAGGGGCAGAGAGAGAGGTAGAGAGAACCTCAAGCAGGCTCTGCACCAGCAGGGCGAGCCCCATACAAACTGCAAGCTCATGACTTGAGCCAAAACCGAGTCGGGTGAGGGGGTTTAACCAACTGAGCACCCAGACACCCTGAAAGGTAGACTTTTTGAGAAATGTGTTGGAGGCAGTAATTAATTGTATGGAGGGGGCAGAGTGAGGAATCCAGAATGACTCTGGGCAGACCTGTTACAGGGGTAGATTTGGGAAGCATGTTTTCTAATAGCTAAAAACTGGAGGCTGGATGAGTGAGGTCGGGTGGTTGAATAGCAGGCATTAAGGATTCTGCTTGGTCTGAGATGTCTGTGGGAAGAGGGCAGGAAGGCAGCTGGATTCATCAGGGAGCTCTGACCTGGAGACCTTTATCCTGCAGTCTTTGGCATCTCTGTGAGTCCCTAAATCCATCTTCTCTGTGATGTATTAATTTTCATATCTTGATGCATACATATATCAACAGTACAAGGCAGTAGAAATTTGAGCTTTCTGGTGTCAGAGCATTTTAACAAAAGTACCAGGCTTTCAGAGAGGGAAAGCGGCAGAGTGGGGACCCCACTGACAGGCACCGTTAGCATAAGTTGAAATGACTGTTAATTAGGAATTCAGTTGCAACATCTTGTTCAACGCAGGTTGCTAAGCAACAGTGGCCCCTGGAACCATGTGGCCCATTCCTTAGCCACAGAGCTCCTGGGCCTGGGTCTCATGCTGTATGTACCACAGGTACCCTTTTTGGTTGGTCTGCATCATGCCTTTACACATGGACCTCATACACCCCTCTCTTTTCAGGGCGTCCCTTTCAGGAGTCACTGCCCCCCCCATCATCAATCTCTGGTTTTCAATTGGATCATTACATTCACACAAGAATGAGCTCTTGTGTTACCCAAACTATGGAAATAAGTCCCTTGAACCCACGTTCTCTGTCCCCTGCATTGTGCTGGTTCATCCCCAATCTTTTCAAAGACTAGTCTGCACACACTACCTCTGCTTCTGCTTCTCCTTCTTCACCTGTCACCACGCTCCACCAAAAACGCTTCGTTAAACTCACGACTTCTCTGATGCATAGCCACATCTCTTTCCTCAGCAGCATTTGACATAAGTGATCATTCCATCCTTCGTGAAAGGCTGTCCTTTTTGGGGTCCCCTCTGGTCTTCCTCCTGCCTCTCTGGCCAGTCTTCTCTCCTTTCTAGGGCTTTCCTCCTCTACCTGAACCCTAAATATTGGGTTCTCCAGGGCCCTGTCCTGGGCCTGCTTTTTTTCCTCTTTACTTTTCACCATGAGTGACGTCTTTTATTTTTAGTGTTCTAAATACCATATATATGCCCCAAATTCACATCTCCAGCCCGTGTGTTTGTCATCTGGGCTTCAGACTCCTATGCCCATCTTTTTAGATGACAGCTGGAAATTGCATCATAAACCAGAAAACAGAACACTTTATTCCCTTACCCCGTACCTATGTCTCTTCTAGTTTTCCCCATTTCTGCACACAGCACTACTGAGCACTCAAGAACTTTTAATCCATCAGCAAATCCATTCTTCCTTTCAGTTCATCAACAAATCTCATTAATTCTCCCAAACCTGCCTCAAGTATTTATTTCCATTTCTTTCTGGCACCACTTAAATCCAGCCCACCATCATCCCTCCCCTGGATGTCACCGAAGCCGCCTAGCTAGTCTCCTCTCTTACCCTATCCCATAAACTGGATCGATTCATTCCCCTGAGTCACTGATTTGCAGGCTGGGTGCTCTTCTCTGTACCAAATCACCCACTTCTGCCTGGCCTTCCCCAGGTATTTTACAAGACCTTTGGGAGAGGGGGCAAGGACGATGGCACAGCGCCTGTCTTCATGGAGCTTCCATTCCAATGTGATCTAAAGGATAGGAGCCCAGCGCTTTCAGGCCCCGACCTCGGGCCCACAAGGTGCTAACAGCTTTGACGCTGGCCTGCCACCTGTGACTCTGGGCAGGCCTCAGTTCGCCTCGTCTGCAAAACGGGACGACTACGGGCAAGCACCTGCCCCTGGCGCCCCAGGGGAAGCATGCGCAAGGGTGAGGTGGGGTTCTCTGCGGCCCCGCCAATTTCAAGCCCAGCAGGGCGGGGCGGGGGCGGGGCCCTCGGCCAAGTGGCCCGGGGCGCGCTCAGGTTCAGACCGCCAACCGTCCGCCGCCCCGCCTGCCCCGCCCCC